>NC_135994.1:5503590-5579673 GCF_053455715.1 Rhinoraja longicauda
ACCCTGATCTATTCGAAAGCATTGGTCTGTGAGGAAGAATTGCAAATGCTTGAGTTAACTTCCAATTGCAGTTCACAAGAAAAGATTATTATAGACAATAGACAATAGACAATAGGTGCAGGAGTAGGCCATTCGGCCCTTCGAGCCAGCACCGCCATTCAATGTGATCATGGCTGATCATTCTCAATCAGTACCCCGTTCCCGCTTTCTCCCCATACCCCCTGACTCCGCTATCCTTAAGAGCTCTATCTAGCTCTCTCTTGAATGTATTCAGAGAATTGGCCTCCACTGCACTCTGAGGCAGAGAATTCCACAGATTCACAACTCTCTGACTGAAAAAGTTTTTCCTCATCTCTGTTCTAAATGGCCTACCCCTTATTCTCAAACTGTGGCCCCTGGTTCTGGACTCCCCCAACATTGGGAACATGTTTCCTGCCTCTAATGTGTCCAACCCCTTAATAATCTTATACGTTTCGATAACAACCCCTCTCATCCTTCTAAATTCCAGTGTATACAAGCCTAGTCGCTCCAGTCTTTCAACATATGACAGTCCCGCCTTTCCGGGAATTAACCTAGTAAACCTACGCTGCACGCCCTCAATAGCAAGAATATCCTTCCTCAAATTTGGAGAACAGAATTAACTTGAACCTTTTGTGATCATTTGATCGTTGGTTCCTATGCGATGATCATTTTGGCCATTAATGTCAATTTGTTTTCCCTTGCCTCAACTCAATTAAAGGGCGAAGGTTCAACGATACCGCTTAGCTTTGTGACGCAGCGTTGAAACAGGCCCTTCGGCCCACCGAGTCCACGCCGACCGTCGATCACCCGGTCACACTAGTTCCATGCTATCCCACTTTCCCATCCACTCCCTACACACTAGGGGGGCAATTTACAGAGGGGCCGATTAGCCTACAAACCCGCGCGTCTTTGGGATGTGGAGCATCGCCCCCTCTTGTGCAGAAACATAGAAGCAAAGAAAATAGGCGCAGGAATAGGCCATTCGGCCCTTCGAGCCAGGAGTGGGATAACATAGAACGAGTGATCGATGGTCGGCGTGATCCTATCGGGCCGAAGGGCCTGCTTCAATGCAGTCTCTCTAGGTAATCGGCCCCCTGTAAATAGACCCCCGGGCGTGTAGCGGGTGGGTGAGAAAGTGGGATGGGATGGAACAGGTGTGAACGAGCGATCGATCGATGGTCGGCATGGACTCGGTGGGCCGAAGGGCCTGGTTCCAAGCGATACCTGTAAACAGAAACGAAAATAGCAGAGAAAAGGTCCCCGGGTTGGGATGCATGCAGAGTTACGTTGCCGACTGTCATCCCAGGCACCGATATATTCCGAGAAGACGAGATAAAAATAAATGTTTCTCTGTGACTGCAAAATGATCCGAGTTATTTCACTTTCGAAGCGCTTGAGTGATAAGACAGTACTAAAACCTCTCGTTGTTTACAGATGGGAAAGTGGCAGTTGGCCAAGTCAACTTTGCTAACAAAGTGGGGAATGAGTTGCGTCCATGTGGTGTTTCTGTGGCCTCGGGCATTGTTTCGTCTAGAGATACAGCATGGAAACAGGCCCTTCGGCCCACCGGGTCCGCACATTAACACCATCCGACACGCACTAGGGAACAATTTTTGTTTACACTTATACCAAGCCAATTAACGTGCAAATCTGTGCGTCTTTGGAGTGTGGGAGGAAACCGAGGATCTCGGTGAAAACCCACGCAGGTCACGGGGAGAACGTCACAGGTAAGGGACGGTATTCGTACCAAGTTACAAATCTGCCCACAATAATCTGGAGAAGGGTCTCGACCCGAAACGTCACCCATTCCTTCTCTCCAGAGATGTCGCCTGTCCCGCTGAGTTACTCCAGCACTTTGTGTCGATCTTCTGTCCACAATAGTTTAGCTTAATTTAGTTTGGTTTAGAGATACAGCGCAGAAACAGGCCCTTCGGCCCACCTAGTCTGCGCCGACCAGCGATCCCCGCACACTAACACTACCCTACAAACACTAGGGACAATTTTGAATTTTACCAAAGCCAATTGACCTACAAACCTGCACGTCTTTGGAGTGTGGGAGGAAACCAGAGCACCCGGAGAAAACCCACATGGTCACGGGGAGAACGTACAAACTCCGTACAGACAGCACCTGTAGTCAGGATCGAACCCAGGTCTCTGGCGTTGTGAGGCAGCAACTCTACCGCTGCGCCACCGCGCCGCTGGGAATAGCTGGGTATAAAGTAATTAAAAATACACCGATCAGCCAAAACATTGTGACCTGATGAGCCAAAACATTATGACCACCTGCCTAATGTACTGTTGGTCCTCTGTGTGCAGCCCCATATGTAGCAGGGTGCGATGCACTGTGTATTGTGACACATTCCTCCCGACAGTCGACCTTCTGTCGGTTCGGACCAGACGGGATAGCCTTCGTTGCCCTCGCGCATCGATGAGCCTTGGGCGCCCAACACCCTGCCTGTCGCCGGTTTGTGGTTTGTCCCTCCTCGGACCACTGTCGGTCGGTACTCACCACTGCCGACCGGGAGCACCCCACAAGCCTTGCCGTTTCAGAGATGCTCTGACCCAGTCGTCTGGCCAGAACAATTTGGCCCTTGTCAAAGTCGCTCGGGTCTTTACTCCTGCCCATTTCTCCAACACATCAACTTCAAGAACTGACTGTTCACTTGCTGCCTAATATATCCCACCCCTTGACAGGTGCCATTGCACCAAGATAATCAATGTTATTCACTTCGCCTGTCAGTGGTCATAATGTTTTGGCTGATCGGCGTACATTGCTATGTGTACCAGCTTTAGTGCACTTTGTGTGTGTGTGGTTGTGGAAGCATAATGTTTCGGCTGATCCGTGTAGACAGCCCACACCTGCCAATTGCAGGTTTAGAGGAGTCCACAGGTACAGATAGGGCAGGGGTGGACTATTATTGCTGCTTCCTTTTAATAGTTTTTAACAAAGTGTTTCAAATAAATCAATAGATTGGGTGGCACAGAGACACAACTGGTGGAGCTGCTGCCTCACAGCGCCAGAGACCCAGGTTCCATCTTCACCTTGAGTGCTGCCTGTACATGGAATTTCCCTTTTGTGTCCAGCACACTTGCTTTCCCTCTCTCTCTCCGTCTCTCCCCCACCCCAGTTCTCCGACTAGTTCCACTGTCCTCCTGATTAATTTTACCGACTGCGTGCCTCGTTGTCACCTTCCCCACAGCCGACAATGAACCAGTCTACATTTCCTTGATCGCCGTCTGCTTTGATCTGTCCTTTTCACACCTTGCCCTTCCATATCTCTAGTGTCTCTCTCTTCAGACTCCCAGTCTCGACCCATTTGGCCCATCGAGTCTACTCCGCTATTCAATCGTGGCTGATCTATCTCTCCCTCTCAACCCCATTCTCCTGCCTTCTCCCCATAACCCCTGACACCCGCACTAATCAAGGATCTGTCAAACTCCGCCTTACAAATATCCACTGACTTGTCCTGTGATCACATTGAATGGCGGTGCTGGCTCGAAGGGCCGAATGGCCTCCTCCTGCACCTATTGTCTATTGTCTATTGCCTCCACCGCCGTCTGTGGCTATGGATCCCACAGATTCACCACCCTCTGACTCAAGAAATTTCTTCTCATCTCATTTCTAAAGGTTCGTCCTTTAGTTCTGAGGCTGTGCCCTCTGGTCCTAGACTCTCCCACTTGTGGAAACATCCTCTCCACATCCACTCTATCCAGGCCTTTCACGGTTCGGTACGTTTCAATGAGGTCTCCCCCCCTCATCCTTCTAAACTCCAGCGAGTGCAGGCCCAGTGCGGTCCAACGCTCATCAGATGTTAACCCATTCACTCCTGGGATCATTCTTGTAAAGCTCAGATTCAGGGACAGTTTCTTCCCAGTTGTTATCAGGCAACTGGGTCATCCTACCACAACCATAGAGCAGTGCTGAACTACGATCTACCTCAATGGTGACCCTCGGTCTCTCCTCGAAGGTATTTATTCACAAAATGCTGGAGTAACTCAGCAGGTCAGGCAGCATCTCAGGAGAGAAGGAATGGGTGACGTTTCGGGTCGAGGCCCTTCTTCAGACTGATTTCGGGGGTGGGACAAAGGAAGGATATAGGTGGAGACAGGAAGATAGAGGAAGAACTGGGAAGGGGGAGGGGAAGAGAGGGACAGAGGAACTATCTAAAGTTGGAGAAGTCAATGTTCATACCGCTGGGCTGCAAGCTGCCCAAGCGAAATATGAGGTGCTGTTCCTCCAATTTGCGGTGGGCCTCACTATGGCACTGGAGGAGGCCCATGACAGAAAGGTCAGGCTGGGAGTGGGAGGGGGAGTTGAAGTGCTCAACCACCGGGAGATCAGGTTGGTTAATGCGGACTGAGCGAAGGTGTTGAGTGAAACGATCGCCGAGCCTGCGTTTGGTTTCGCCGATGTAAATAAGTTGACATCTAGAGCAGCGGATGCAATAGATGAGGTTGGAGGAGGTGCAGGTGAACCTCTGTCTCACCTGGAAAGACTGTTTGGGTCCTTGGATGGAGTTGAGGGGGGAGGTAAAGGGACAGGTGTTGCATCTCCTGCGGTTGCAGGGGAAAGTGCCCGGGGATGGGGTGGTTTGGGTAGGAAGGGACGAGTGGACCAGGGAGTTACGTAGGGAATGGTCTCTGCGGAATGCAGAAAGGGGAGGGGATGGGAAAATGTGGCCAGTGATGGGGTCCCGTTGGAGGTGACGGAAATGTTGGCGGACGATTTGTTGGATCCGCTGGCTGGTGGGGTGGAAGGTGAGAACGAGGGGGGATTCTGTCCTTGTTGCGAGTGGGGGGAGGGGGAGCAAGAACGGAGCTGCGGGATGTAGAAGAGACCCTAGTGAGAGCCTCATCTATAATGGAGGAGGGGAAGCCCCGTTTCCTGAAGAATGAGGACATCTCTGATGCCCTAGTGTGGAACACCTCATCCCGGGCGCAGATGGGTCTTGACCCGAAACGTCACCCATTCCTTCTCTCCTGAGATTGTGCCTGGCCCGCTGAGTTACTCATTTTGTGAATAAATACCTTCGATTTGTACCAGCATCTGCAGTTATTTTCTTACATTACTCGGACTATCCTCGGTCGGCTTTATCTTGCGCCAAACGTTATTCCCTTATCATGCATCTGTACACTGTGAACGGCTCGATTGTAATCACGCGTTGTCTTTCCGCTGGCTGGTTAGCACGCTACGAAAGCCTTTCACTGTACCTCGGTAGGCGTGACAATGAACTAAACTGCAACTGCAAATCTCCCCTGGACCCTCTCCAACGGCAGTTGCGAAACGTTTTCACATCTCTGCCCTTCGACGCCGTGTAACTGAATGACTGTGGAGTGCCGCTTACATTAACTGGATGCTCCTGTGGCAGTCAGGGTGAACCTGTTGCAAGGATAGAGAATCATCCCCCTCATGGATGCCAGGCTATTTAAAAGGCGGTGACATCAGGCCACATCAGCAACAAACAGGGGTAGATTCTAAGTCCCCAGATCAAGTGTTGTTTTATTTTAAGTTCCAGATCTCGTACACTTCTCAAGGTGACTGCATGGTACATGTGTACTGACTCTGTTATTGGAGCAGGGGGATGGAGTTCAGCTGTATCACAGCCAAGCGATAAAGCAAGTGGCTTCAACCAGGCCTTGACTATACATGCTGAGCAGGAAAGTACACTTTTGTCCCCGGTGCGACCCAGTTCACCAAGAGTTGTAAAATGCTGAAGGGTAGCTCGATCCGAGCTTTGTATTTTTAAGCGGTAAAGTGACCAGATAGGGGAAACGAAGATACGACAAATCTCTTGCAGGCGAGGGCAAACCTAGGGAACGTGACATGAAGGCTGATGATCGACACAGAACGCTGGGGTAACTCAGCGGGTCAGGCGGCATCTCTGGAGAAAAAGGAAAGGGTGACGTTTCGGGTCGAGACCCTTCTTCAGACTGAGAGACTGAGGGGAGGAGAGCCTTGACCTGAAAAGAGATCTCCCCGGACTCTGACCCGAGGGGTAACTTTTTCACACAAAGAGTGGTGGGTACATGGAACGGGCTGCCGGAGGAGGAAGTTGAGGCAGGGACTATCACAAAGCTTAAGAAACAATATAGATACATAGACAGAGGAATAGACAGGGCGTGCAGGCAGGCGGGACTAGTGTTGATGGGACATGTTGGTTGGCGTGGGCAAGTTGGGCCGAAGGGCCTGTTTCCACGCTGTATCACTCTATGACTCTATGCTGGCCGGTGTGGGCAAGTTGGGCCGAAGGGCCTGTTTCCACGCTGTATCACTCTATGACTCTATGCTGGTCGGTGTGGGCAAGTTGGGCCGAAGGGCCAGTTTCCACGCTGTGTCCCTCTGTGATTCCATATTGGGCCAGTGCGGGCAAGTTGGGCCGAAGGGCCAGTTTGCACGCTGTACATGACTCCAGCTTGGTCAGTGTGGGCAAGTTGAGCCGAGGGGCCAGTTTCCACACTGTGTCCCTCTATGATGCTATGTTGGGCCAGTGTGGGCAAGTTGGGCCGAAGGGCCTGTTTCCACACTGTATCACTCTATGACTATGCTGGCCGGTGTGGGCAAGTTGGGCTGAAGGGCCAGTTTCCACGCTGTATCACTCTATGACCATGTTGGTCGATGTGGGCAAGTTGGGCCGAAGGGCCTGTTTCCACACTGTGTGACTATGACCATGTTGGCCGGTGTGGGCAAGTTGGGCTGAAGGGCCTGTTTCCACACTGTGTGACTCTATGTCCCTCTGCTGCTTGGTGTGGGCATGTTGTGCTGAGGGTGTGCTGGTCGGTGTGGGCAAGTTGGGCTGAAGGGCCTGTTTTCACACTGTATTACTCTATGATTCTATGTTGGGCCAGTCTGGATAAGTTGGGCCGAAGGACAGAGTTGTGCTGGTTGGTGTGGTCAAATTGGGCTGAGGGGCCTGTTTCCACACTGTGTGACTCTATGTCTCTATGCTGCTTGGTGTGGGCATGTTGTGCTGAGGGTGTGTTGGTCGGTGTGGTCAAGTTGGGCCGAAGGGCCAGTTTCCACGCTGTATCACTCTATGATTCTATGCTGGTCGGTGTGGGCAAGTTGGGCCGAGGGGCCTGTTTCCACACTTTGTGACTCTGTGATTCTATGTTGGGCTAGTGCGGGCAAGTTGGGCCGAAGGGCCATTTTCCCCTCTGTGATTCTATGTTGGGCCAGTGCGGGCAAGTTGGGCCGAAGGGCCAGTTTGCACGCTGTACACATGACTCCAGCTTGGTCGTCGTGGGCGGGAAGCAACTCGGTGACTCTGTGTGTTGTCAACGCCATGCCCCAAATAGCTTGCATAGCTCTCCCCGGCTGCAGGCGCGGTGCAGGCACGCTATTGCCGCTGTCTTGCAGAGAGAGCTATGTGGTTGCCGCGTCTGGTTCTACCTGTCCACAGGTGGGGGACGCCCTCTGTCACCTGGGGCTGTCCTGGGGGCAACTCCCCGTGCGTCATTGGAGCCCCGCGGACGTCACGGGGCAGGGGCTGCCCCCAGGCTGGGGGCGGCGGCCAATGGGAGCCACGCCCCCCTGTCAATTTCACCCCCTCCTCTGACGCCATAGCTTGTTCATTACAGTGAAATTGACAAGAGAGATTCCCAGAAGCAGGAAGTCAGTCAGACATAAAGTGCCTCTGATACACCACAGCTCGGCAGATGGCACAACACCACCTTCACCACCACCACCGTCACCACCACCACCACCACCTTCACCACCGCTCCATCGCTGTGCAGCTGCAATCACCCTCTGGGATTTAAAACAAAATAATCTATACCTCATTTTGATCTGGATTCGTTTTATTAAACCTCCCCCCCCCCCCAAAAAAAAACAGGCAAATATATATTGCCATCAGGTATGTATTGCTTATTGTCTTATCGTTTTATTTTTAAAGATAATTAATAATTGCATCTGCAGGACTTTTTTTTACACCCAATGTTTTTTCTTTCGCACGGGGTTAAAAAAGTAGTGTTATCTTTGCACGTGTTTTTTTTTTTTTCTCTCCCTGTGTTTTTGTTTGTAAATGTTAAAATGGGAATGGAAAGTTGCGGCATTATTTCCACATTGAGTCCTACTTACGATCTTTACGGTCTTAAGCGATGTTCGTGTTGCACAGCGCGAAAGTTTGACTGCTTTGGTGATGTTGTCTGCACTAAATTCCGTTTGGTCGTTTTCGAAGCGGGCATAACGTTTTGGGAAAGCCCTCCGTATCAGCATGCAGGGGGGGAGAAGAGGGAAGGGTCGGTGGCACGGATTCGCAGAGCGATGTCAGTGTTAAATGGAGTTAGCAGAGTTGCTCTGGAATAAGACCTGCCGTTGCCCGAGGATGAATTGTCTGTAAATATTGGGGAGAATTAGTTTGCCACGGGTCCCTGGCAAACTAATTTCTGCTCTCTGCCATTCAATTGAGTTGCACAACGGTGGAACTCTGCGTGCAATAGTCACGGGCAATGCATTGTTAGAATGGGAAGGCGTTTTTTAAAAAATTGCAAACCATTTCAAAAACAGTGCACATGACCTTGGGAAGGGAATAGAAAAGAGTTCTCCGGTAAGATGGTGTCTGAGGCAGCTGAGAGATTGCTACCAAGACAGTGTGGTGTGCCAGCAATCCAGTAGTGGTCTTATTTTTAGACCTGGTCTCTTGCAAAAGATGAGTAGCACTTTCTTCCAGCAGCGTTCTCCTGAAAGCAGTTCCAGGTCCTCTGGCGCTGCCCAATATCCAGATTCTTGCCCAAGTGGCCGTTTGTGTGTCTGGAGCAGTGAGCATTGACCAAAATGGAGACGAGGAGAGATTTCTTTAGATAGACACAAAATGCTGGAGTCAGTCACTCAGTGGGACAGGCGGCATCTCTGGGGAGAAGGAATGGGTGGCGTTTTGGGTCGAGACTCTTCTGTTCTTGAGGCAGAGGGCGGTGAATCTGTGGAATTCATTGCCACCGACGGCTGTGGAGGCCACGACGTTGGGCATGTTTAAGGCAGAGATTGCTAGGTTCTCGATTAGGAAGGGCACGGGGAGAAGGCAGCAGATTGGGGTTGAGAGGGAAAGATCGATCAGCCGTGATAGAATGTTGGGGTAGACTCGATGGGCTGAATGGCCTAATTCTGGTCTTATGGTCTAATTCAGCCAGAGATAGTGCCATACCGTAAGTCAAATTCCTGAACCAAAATCTGCCCAGTTCTTACTTCCCAGCAGGGATTGAAGGGACTCTCCGTCAGGAATGTTGCTGGCAATTAATTCCAGCATTCCCTGCTTGTAGTCCAGTCGAGACCACCAAACTCAATCCAAACTGAGAATTTAGATCGGGAGTTTACTGAGCTGCACGGCTAAGAATCGCAACAAATCGCCCATTTACTTATCGACTCGAGCAAGTAAACGACCTCGGACGCTATTTCCATATTAAATATCTTTTAAAAACAATACGCCGTAAATCACTAATAAAATTATACGACAGTTCAAATAACACGAGTTTGGCATAAACATTTTGTTTGGAGTTGGGACCTCTGATGTGGTGGAATGGAATTTTGAATACAGCTGATTGTTAAAGACCCAGCATGTGTGTGCCTAATTTTGATATATAAAATATTTCGAATTACAAATGTATGCTGAATATTTAAGAGAAGGAAATATGTATTCGTCGTGAAATCCAGGGTATGCCTTTTTGCTGAATGTCTTTTGACAACACGAAGAAGCGCTGGTGACAAGTGTAAATCCAAAGCAGATTAACAGGTGCCTTTATAGCTAATAATATGTTCCTCATTGCCACTTTGACCGTGTGCCTGAAAGAGCAGTGATACGTTTTTAAATGTTTCATTGACTGTTAAAAACCCAGTTAAAAAAGCAGCGCGTGATTTAAAATTCACGAGATTGATCCCCGGGATGGCTTGACTGTCACATGAGGAAAGATTGAAAAGACTGGGCTTGTATTCACTGGAGTTTAGAAGGATGAGAGGGGATCTTATAGAGACGTATAAAATTATAAAAAGGACTGGACAAGCCAGGTGAAGGAAAAATGTTCCCAATGTTGGGGGAGTCCAGAACCAGGGGCCACACACACAGTCTTAGAATAAAGGGGAGGCCATTTAAAACTGTGGTGAGAAGGCACTTTTTCACCCAGAGAGTTGTGAATTTGTGGGATTCTCTGCCTCAGAGGGCAGTGGAGGCCAAATCGCTGGGTGAATTTAAGAGAGAGTTAGATAGAGCTCTAGGGGCTAGTGGAATCAAGGGATATGGGGAGAAGGCAGGCACGGGTTACTGATTGTGGATGATCAGCCATGATCACAATGAATGGTGGTGCTGGCTCGAAGGGCCAAATGGCCTCCTCCTGCATCTATTTTCTATGTTTCTAAAAACATCTTATTGGGAAGTGTATTAGTGCAGTATCAGGCAACTGAGCTGTTCTCCCACCAGCTAGAATGCAGTCTTAACCTCCCACCTACCTCATTGCAGATCTCTGACACTCTCTTTAATCGGACTTTGTCTTGTGCTTCATTCCGTTTATTGTCACGTGTACCGAGGTACAGTGAAAAGCTTTGTTGTTGCGTGCTATCCACTCAGCGGAAAGACAACACACGATTACAATTGAGCCGTCCACAGTGTACAGATACAGGATGAGGGGAATAATGTTTAGTGCAAGGATCAACTCCGATTAAAGATAGTTTGAGGGTCTCTAATGAGGTAGATGGTAGCTCAGGACCGCTCTCTAGTTATTGATAGGATAGTTCAGTTGCCTGATAACAACAGTTTAAGAATAAGGGGTAGGCCGTTTAGTACTGAGATAAGGAAAAACTTTTCCAATAGACAATAGGTGCAGGAGGAGGCCATTCGGCCCTTCGAGCCAGCACCGCCATTCAATGTGATCATGGTTGATCATCCACAATCAGTACCCCGTTCCTGCCTTCTCCCCATACCCCCTGACTCCGCTATCCTTAAGAGCTCTATCTAGTCAGAGAGTTGTAAATCGCTGGTCGGCACGGACTCGTTGGGCCGAAGGGCCCGCTTTCTCCAGCAGGAAACATGTTCCCAATGTTTGGGGGAGTCCAGAACAAGGGGCCACAGTTTAGGAATAAGGGGTCGGCCATTTAGAACTGAGATGAGGAAAAACGTTTTCACTCAGAGAGTTGTGAATCTGTGGAATTCTCTGCCTCAGAAGGCAGTGGAGGCTAATTCTCTGGATGCTTTCAAGCGAGAGCTAGATGGAGCTCTTAAAGATAGCGGAGTCAAGGGGGTATGGGGAGTGGGCAGGAATGGGGTACTGATTGTGGATGATCAGCCGTGATCACATTGAATGGCAGTGCTGGCTCGAAGGGCCGAATGGCCTCCTCCTGCACCTATTGTCTATTGTCTATTGTCTAATCCAGTTGCCTAAATGTTATACCCTTTTTTCCTGTGTCTGTACACTTTGGACGGCTCAATTGTAATCATGTATTGTCTTTCCGAGGACTGGATAGGACATGACAAAAGCTTTTCGCTGTACCTCGGTACACGTGACAATGATAAACGAGACTAAACTATGCGTTTGTGGCAAAACGGCAGTACATTTAGTGTGCTGGCTGTTATTAATATCTTGGATGCCCAGCGTCTTGTGTTACGGCAGGAATGAGTTAAGGTGGCATGAGTTCTGAATCAGTGAGTCGATGGCATTGCCAGCTTACATGCGTGGCAATGTTTGGGCCAAACGCTTTTGGCCCTGAAAGTGCCTGGGGGAAACCCTCATGGAAGTCGTGGCAGCTTCTGAGACCATTCGGCTAACTTTGGATATTCTTCAGTTCCTCCCCAGCCTCCCTTCCCACCGTCTATCAAATGTTGTCAATGCACCCACTTGTACCACCTCCTCTGGCAGCTCGTTCCACACACCCACCACCCTCTGTGTGAAAAGTTTGCCCCTCGGGTTCCTATTAAATCTTTCCCCTCTCACCTTAAACCTATCTCGCCTGGTTCTTGATCCCCCCTACTCTAGGTAAAAAACTCTGTGCATTCACCCAAATCTAAATGTTGCCCCTCGGGTTCCCAATTAAATTAGGTTCCTATTAAATTCCTATTAAAAGGACTGGACAAGCGAGATGCAGGAAAAATGTTCCCAATGTTGGGGGAGTCCAGAACCAGGGGCCACACACAGTCCAAGAATAAAGGGGAGGCCATTTAAAACTGAGGTGAGAAGGAACTTTTTCACCCAGAGAGTTGTGAATTTGTGGAATTCTCTGCCACAGAGGGCAGTGGAGGCCAAATCACTGGATGAATTACAATACAATACAATACAATATATCTATATTGTCATTGTACAGGGGGCTTTAAGAGAGAGTTAGATAGAGCTCTAGGGGCTAGCGGAATCAAGGGATATGTGGAGAAAGCAGGCACGGGTTACTGATTGTGGATGATCAGCCATGATCACGATGAATGGCGGTGCTGGCTCGAAGGGCCGAATGGCCTCCTCCTGCACCTATTCTCTATGTTTCTAAATCTTTCCTCTCTCACGCTAAACATGCTCTCTGGTTTTAGACTCCCCTCCCCCGGGAAGTAGACTGTGACCTACCACTTTATCAGTGTTCCTCGTGAGTTTATAAACCTCGATAAGGTTGCCCCTCGGCTTCCTTCGCTCCTGGCTGAATCCACACTCTCTCCTTAGAACTCAAGCCTTCCAGACCGAGCAACAGCCTTGTGAATCTTTTCTGCACCTCTCCGGCTTAGCTACATTCTTCCTGCAGTCGAGCGACCAGACGATATACCCGATACGGTCTCACCAACGTCGGACTCCAGTCCCAACCCTCCTTCGTCAGCTCGTCTCCCCTGCGTTGCCACTTTAAGAGAAAGTGGTACTTGTGCACACTGGTCTCTGTATTGTACAGCACTCCTTAGGGCCCTGTCAATGACCACGTTTTGTTGCAGCGGCCACTGCCATATACGATATGTGGAGGGTCAGATTGCTGCTGTACATGCGTTTACCCCCTCTCCTCCTTCTGGAGCGGCACGGTGGCGCAGCGGTAGAGTTGCTGCCGTTACAGCGCTTGCAGCGCCGGAGACCCGGGTTCGATCCTGACTACGGGCGCCGTCTGTACGGAGTTTGTACGTTCTCCCCGTGACCTGCGTGGGTTTTCTCCGGGTGCTCTGGTTTCCTCCCACATGCCAGACGTGCAGGTTTGTAGGTTCATTGGCTTGGTAAATGTAAAATTGTCCCTAGTGGGTGTAGGATAGTGTTAGTGTGCGGAGATCGCTGGTCGGCGCGGACCCGGTGGGCCGAAGGGCCTGTTTCCACGCTGTATCTCTAAACTAAACTACCTCCCTCCCCCCTCCTCCCCACTGCCTTGTGAGAGATACCTCGTTAGAGAGTGGTAGTGCCCACATTAGGAAGGTGTGGGTGCCAGGCAGGCTGGCATATTTGGGTGGCACTACAGTGCCCGATGCCGCCTCCACAAGCCCCCCCCCCCCCCCCCCCGCCTTTTATTAACATGACTGCAAGAAATGTTTGTGCCACAGTTGCAACTTTCTCCCCAGTTGTGTTTATCAGGCAACAAGGAACATCTATGCCATCTGGGAACTGTTAACTGAGTTGTCTTTTTCGCACGTTGCTGGCAATCTTGCAACAGAAATGGGGAAGGAACTGCAGACGCTGGTTTAAACCGAAGGTAGACACAAAGTGCTGGAGTAACTCAGCGGGACAGGCAGCATCTCCGGAGAGAAGGAATGGGTGACGTCTCGGGTCGAGACCCTCGTTAGGGATGAGGGAGACAAGAGATGTAGGCGGTGATGTGGAGAGATATAGAACAATGAACGAAAGATGCGCAAAAAAGTCACGATGATAAAGGAAACGGGCCGTTGTGAGCTGTGTGTTGGGTGAGAACGAGAAGCTGGTGCGACTTGGGTGGGGGAGGGATAGAGAGAGAGGGAATGTCGGGGCTACCTGAGGTGAGAGAAGTCAATATTCATACCGCTGTGCTGTGAGCTGCCCAAGCGAAATATGAGATGCTGTTCCTCCAATTTGCGTTTAGCCTCACTCTGACAATGGAGGAGGCCCAGGACAGAAAGGTCAGTGTGGGAATGGGAGCGGGAATTAAAGTGTTTGGCAACCGGGAGATCAGGTAGGTCCAGGCGGACTGACTGAAGTCTGCGTGTGGTCTCGCGATGTATAAGAGTCCACATCTTGAACAACGGATACAGTGGACCATCGATTGCCCATTCACGCTAGTTCCATGTTATCCCACTTTCTCTTCCACTCCCTGCACACTAGGGGGCAACTTACAGATTGACCTACAAACTCGCACGTCTTTGGGATGTGGGAGGAAACCGGGAAGAGCTGGAGGCGAAAAGACCAGGCCGGCAACAAATGACCTCAGGCAGACTGTCGAAGTCGAAACATCACCCATCCATGTTCTCCACAGATGCTGCCTGACCCGCTGAGTTACTCCAGCACTCTGTGAAACGTCACCTATCCATGTTCTCCACAGATGTGGCCTGACCCGCTGAGTTACTCCAGCACTCTGTGAAACGTCACCTATCCATGTTCCCCACAGATGCGGCCTGACCCGCTGAGTTACTCCAGCACTCTGTGAAACGTCACCTATCCATGTTCCCCACAGATGCTGCCTGACCCGCTGAGTTACTCCAGCACTCTGTGAAACGTCACCTATCCATGTTCTCCACAGATGCGGCCTGACCCGCTGAGTTACTCCAGCACTCTGTGAAACGTCACCTATCCATGTTCTCCACAGATGCTGCCTGACCCGCTGAGTTACTCCAGCACTCTGTGTCTCTATCCGCACTTCTTTTCTGCAGGCCTGTGAGTTTCTTGCAGGGTCAATTGATGTTTTGGCTTAAGTAGAATTGCAGACCAGCATTACATAAGTCCTGGCTCGGATGACACCAGCAATGATTGAGTATTGAACAGTGAGCTACAACAGCGAATGTTAGTAGAATTGTCCTTGTGATTCAAAACCTATGATTCCCATCTATGATTCAAAATCCCTTTTAATAAGACACCACAAACCGGCTTGATTTAAGGGATTTGCATGCTTGTTCCAGACGATTATGTGGGTTGATGGTCATAACTACTGCTGTTGTGTCCCAATCTCCCCCTCCCACTCCCACACTGACCTTTCTGTCCTGGGCCTCCTCCACTGTTAGAGTGAGGCCCAGTGCAAATTGGAGGAACAGCACCTTATATTTCGCTTGGGCAGCTCACACCCCAGCGGTATGAACATTGACTTCTCTAACTTCAAGTAACCCTTGCATTCCCCCTCTCTCCACCCCTCCCCCACCCCAGACGTCCCGCCAGTTCCTCTGTTCGTATCCATAAATCCCCTCGTTATCACCTCTTCCACAGCCAACAATGGACCATTGTGGGCTCCACCTTTCCTTAGCCATCGGTGCCGGCTCTGATCTGTCCTGCACGTATTTCACGCCTCTAGTTTCCCTCCCCCTCCTGACTCACGGTCTGAAGAAGGGTCTCGACCCGAAACGCCACCCATTCCTTCTCTCCAGAGATGCTGCCTGACCCGCTGAGTTACCCCAGTTTTTTGTGATACCTTTTAAGGCTCAAGGTTGCCAACTGTCCCATATTAGCCAGGACATCACGTATTTTGGTTTGTCCTGTACCCGTATTAGTAGGGTTGCCAACTTGTCCCGTATTAGTAGGGTTGCCAACTTCCTCACTCCCAAATAAGTGACAAAGGGTGACAAATATCTTAAAACTGAGAGCATGTGAAATGTATTACATGTAGGATTATGGCTTGGGGAAACGATGTTTGTAAATTAAGTTGATATTGATCAGCGTTGAATGGAAACAGGCTTGAGGGAATAAATAGCTCCTTTCTATTTATACGTTGCGATCTTTTTACTGGTGTACATTTCAGACATCTTCATGACTGAACTTGAAGGCCGTGGACATAGGTTTAAAGTGAAGGGGGAAAGATTTAATGGGAACCCATTTCTTGCACAAAGTATAAGAAGATAACTGCAGATGCTGGTACAAATCGAAGGTTTTTATTCACAAAATGCTGGAGTAACTCAGCAGGTCAGGCAGCATCTCGGGAGAGAAGGAATGGGTGACGTTTCAGGTCGAGACCCTTCTACACAAAGGATGGCAGGAGTATGGAACGAGCTGCCGGAGGAGTTAGCTGAGGCAGGCGCGATCGCAATGTTTAAGAAAAAATATTTGGACAGGTACATGGATAGGAAAGATTTAGAGGGAGACACAAAATGCTGGAGTAACTCAGCGGGTCGGGCAGCATCTCGGGAGAGAAGGAATGGGTGACGTTTCGGGTCGAGACCCTTCAGACCCCACAGATGAGCACCAGGCCCTTAATCTCAAACACCATTACTGATGTCATCACTTCCGGCTCTCTGCCCTCTAAAGCCTCCAACCTTATCGTTCCCCAGCCCCGCACGGCCCGATTTCATCTTCGCCCCAAAATAAGTTCTCCCCGTGACCTGCGTGGGTTTTCTCCGGGCGCTCCGGATTCCTCCCACACTCCAAAGACGTACAGGTTTGTCGGTTAATTGGCTTGGTGTAAATGTAAATTGTCCCGAGTGTGTGCGGGACTAGTGTTTATGTGCGGGGATCGCTGGTCAGTGCAGACTCGGTGGGCCGAAGGGCCTGTTTCCGCGCTGTATCTCTAAAACTAAACTAAACTATGATCAGTCTGAAGAAGGGTCTCGACCCGAAACGTCACCCATTCCTTCTCTCCAGAGATGCTGCCTGTCCCGCTGAGTTACTCCAGCATTTTGTGTCTACCTTCGATTTAAACCAGCCTCTGCAGTTTTTTTTCCTACATAAGATTTAGAGGGATACTAGACCAAGTGGACGCGTTGGGCCCAAACCTCTCCTGCATTGGTGCAGCACCCTCTCCTCCCCCCCCTCCCCCCTCTCCCCTTCCCCTCCCCCCCACTCCATCCCCCTCAACTCCCCTTACCCCCCCTCCCTCCCCCCCCTACTCCCTCCCTAGGAGATAGATTTAAACTTTAAAATGTAAATAACTTTAAAAATATGACACCGATTTCAATGAAACTTCTTCCATTAGCACCAAAGGGCCGACGGTGAAGAAGGTGGGCCTAAAATTGTCACGCTTTCGCGTACCGATTTGGTTGCAGTTCAGGAACAAACAAACAAACAAACAAACAAACAAACGACAGTTTTAGTATGTAGATGTGCCGAACGCAGGCAAGTTGGCCGGTATGGGCAAGTTGGGCCGAAGGGCCTGTTTCCACGCTGTAGCACCCCGCACGTCACCTCGAAAGTTGAGCATATTTTTCCAATTTTTGCCCTTAAGAAAATATGAATAAAATCTTCGGATGGCAGCATCTATCAATTTTTGAGAAGGAGATGTTATGGGCTTTGATATTTTTCTACTTCTATATCTCTGCGCTGACGAATGGCACTTGTGTGTGACTTGGAGTGCCCGCTGTCATTCCACCAACACAACTGCTTGGCTAGCAGCCTAGTTTAGATTAGAGATACAGCGCGGAAACAGGCCCTTCGGCCCATCGAGTCCGCGCCGCCCAGCGATCCCCGCACTCTCACACTATCCTACACACACTGGGCACAATTAACAATTATAGCAAGCGCATTAACCTACAAACCTGCACATCTTTGGAGTGTGTTTAGAGATACAACGCGGAAACAGGCCTTTCGGCCTACCGGGTCCGTGCCACCCAGCAATCCCCGCACACTAACACTATCCTACACACACTAGGGACATTTTTTTACATTTACCCAGCCAATTAACCTACAAACCTGCACGTCTTTGGAGTGTGGGAGGAAACCGAAGATCTCGGAGAAAGCCCACGCAGGTCACGGGGAGAACGTACAAACTCCGTACAGACAGGGCCCGTAGTCAGGATCGAACCCGGGTCTCCGGCGCTGCATTCGCTGTAAGGCGGCAACTCTACCGCTGTGCTACTGTGACCGCCGGAGAATCTGAGCACCCGGAGAAATCCCACGCGGTCAGGGGTTGTGGGGAGAAGGCAGGAGAATGGGGTTAGGAGGGAGAGATAGATCAGCCATGATTGAATGGCGGAGCAGACCTGATGGGCCGAATGGCCTAATTCTGCTCCTATCACGTGTCACTGGGAGAACGTACAAACCCCCCACAGTTAGACAAACACGTTATCAAATTGAGGGTAGTGTTGATGTGTGAAAACACTGGACCATCTCACTTGACTACTACGCCATTCAATTATGGCTGGTCTCTCTCTCCTTCTCAACCCCATTCTCCTGCCTCCCCCCCCCCCCCCCCCCCCCCCCCATAACCCCCTGACCGCGTGGGATTTCTTTGTCATTCTATGTCGGCCTGGCGGCCTGGTCGGTATTTCTGAAGTCATGTTGGTGCAGGGAGATGAGAACAGTTTGGTGACCTGACTGCGTTGACTGAAATGTTCTGCTTTCAGAGATGCCTTGCCTTCAGGCGCAGTACGCCACTTTGCCGCCATGCGGAGGACCGTACGAGGACCACCCGTCTGACTTTTTGACCTCGGAGTTCGTCAAGTTTGGCATGGACCTCTCGGCCACCGAGATCGCCGCCGCCACCACCTCTCTGCCCAGCTTCAACACCTTCATCGACAGCAACAGTGGCGACTTCGACGCCTACCTCTACCAACTGATGGTCTCCAACCAGCAGTCCCCATTCAAGATGGAGGACGTCCAAATGTTTGGCTGTTACCCGGGCTCGATCAACATGCACCTGGAGGAGGTGGCGCCCCCGTGTGGACCATCTCAGTACTACAATGGGTCCTGCTCCACCCCAGTGTCTTCGACCCCTGGTTTCCAGATGCAGCAGGTGTCCATTTGGGATGATGCTTTCCCGCACCATCCGCTCGGGTACGGCGAGCCGGATCACTTGCTGGATCAGCCCAGGAACCTCTCCCAGCTTTCCTTCTTCACCTTCAAGCAGCTGCCCTCGGAGTCCCCCGGCCCACACTGCCACGTGAGGCTGGATGCCCGCTCCCACCAGCTGGCCGACACCATGTCCTATGATATCGCCAGCCATGCCTCCATGACTTACCCTCCCTTGCCGATGGACCATGGACCCCGGATCCTGGACAGTCCCATTCTAATAGATAACCCCATCCCCTCTCCACCTGCCCGGAATGCCCCTTCTAGTGAAGGTCAGTGTGCTGTGTGCGGGGATAATGCTTCATGCCAACATTATGGCGTGCGAACATGTGAAGGATGCAAAGGCTTCTTCAAGGTATTTGACTAATTATTTCCACCGTAACGATAACTGGGGTTGATTTTAATGCTGCGTGATAATGCACAGTGGGTCATCGGGAATTTCCGAGGTTGTTTTGCACCTTTTTTGAATTTTATTACTTGTGTTTACATCCCTCCCCCCCCCCCCCGCCCCCGATCCCTCACCCGTCTCTGGAGAACAGGAGAACATGGATAGGTGACGTTTCACAGAGTGCTGGAGTAACTCAGCGGGTCAGGCAGCATCTGTGGAGAACATGGATAGGTGACGTTTCACAGAGTGCTGGAGTAACTCAGCGGGTCAGGCAGCATCTCTGGAGAACATGGATAGGTGACGTTTCACAGGGTGCTAGAGTAACTCAGCGGGTCAGGCAGCATCTGTGGAGAACATGGATAGGTGACGTTTCACAGAGTGCTGGAGTAACTCAGCGGGTCAGGCAGCATCTGTGGAGAACATGGATAGGTGACGTTTCAGGTGGAATCCGGAGAGGGAAACGAGAGGCATGAAAAGGGACAGAAGAAATCAGAGCATGACCAAGAAAAGGAAAGGCGGAGCCCACAATGGTCCATTGTTGGCTGTGGGGAGGGTGGTAACGAGTGGATGCAAACAGTGAAACTAAGCAGGACGACAGTGAAACTAGTACGACGACTAGGGTGGGGGAGGGGCGGAGAGAGAGGGAATGCAAGGGTTACTTGAAGTTGGAGAAGTCAATGTTCGTACCGCTGGGGCGTGAGCTGCCCAAGTGAAATATGAGGTGCTGTTCCTCCAATTTGCGCTGGGCCTCACTCTGACAGTGGAGGAGGCCCAGGACAGAAAGGGTCAGTGTGGGAGTGGGAGGGGGGGGGTTGAAGTGTTTGGCAACCGGGAGATCGCGCGGGCCCAGGCGGACTGAGCGGAGGTGTTGAGCGAAACGATCGCCCAGTCCGCGCTTGGTCTCGCCGATGTACAGGAGCCCACACTGAGAGCAGCAGGTACAGTGGATGAGGTTGGAGGAGGTGCAGGTGAACCTCTGCCTCACCTGGAAGGACTGCTGGGGTCCCTGGACGGAGTCGAGGGAGGAGGTACAGGGGACAGGTGTTGCATCTTCTCCAATTCTCCAATTTCAATGAATCCCGCCCTAACTCCTTCTCTCGTGTCAACGCTTTCAGAACTGAATGTTCTGCCAACATGACTCATCCCCTTCCAGCTGTAACCCTTCCTCTAGCTTCACATTTCACCCCCCTTTACAACTTGTCTTACACCCTTTTGTCCCCTGTCCATCTCCAGTCTCTGTCCACCCATCTGGCATTCAAACCCCCTTCACCCGTATCCACCTATCACTTGCCCCGCCCACCCCCCTGCCCCCCCCCTACTAAAATGAGGGTCCAGACCCAAAATGGCGGCTGTCCGTTACCTCCACAGATGCTGCCTGACCTGTTGAGTTCCACCAGCACTGTGAGTGCGTGCGTGCCGACCAAAGGTACTAGAGGAGCAAGATGGGCCACTCCGTTGAAATCGCCTGCACTGAAGTGCAGTACGCAAAGGAGCGTAACGGCCGCCATTTTAGTAGGCAACCAAAGATACTAGAGGAGCAAGTTGGACCACTCCGTTGAAATCGCCTATACTGAAGTGTAGTATGCAAAGGAGCGTAACGGCCGCCATTTTAGTAGGCAAAACCCACCGTTCGCTCTGCCTCTCGCAGTGTAATCAGTGTTTTGGGGGAACAGTATGTGTGATGATACCATTAAAATGCAGAACATATCTCTTCTATCAACTCACAGATTTTTGTTATTTTTCTTTTAAAATGTTTCTGCAAGTTTCTGCCGACTAAAATGGCCGCCGTGACGTACTACGGTTGTTAGGGTCGAGTGGTCTATCTTGCTCGTCTCGTATCTTTGGTGCCGACAACAGCTCAAGCAGAATGCTGGCTATCACTTGGAACATTGCGTAGAACAGATCTTTACTTACATAGAAACATGGAAAATAGGTGCAGGAGGAGGCCATTTGGCCCTTCGAGCCAGCACCGCCATTCATTGTGATCATGGCTGATCGTCCACAATCAGTAACCCGTGCCTGCCTTTTCCCCACACCCCCTGACTCCGCTAGCCCCTAGAGCACTATCTCACTCTCTTTTAAATCCATCCAGTGATTTGGCCTCCACTGCCCTCTGTGGCAGAGAATTCCACAAATTCACAACTCTCTGGGCGAAAAGGTTTTTTCTCACCTCAGTTTTAAATGGCCTCCCCTTTATTCTTAGACTGTGTGTGGCCCCTGGTTCTGGACTCCCCCGACATTGGGAACATTTTTGGGTATCACAAAATGCTGGAGTAACTCAGCGGGTCAGGCAGCATCTCGGGAGAGAAGGAATGGGTGACGTTTTGGGTCGAGACCCTTCTTCAGACTTAGGGTCTCGACCCGAAACGTCACCCATTCCTTCTCTCCCGAGATGCTGCCTGACCCGCTGAGTTACTCCGGCATTTTGTGATACCTTCAATTCGAACCAGCATCTGCAGTTATTTTCCTACACAACTTGGGAACATTTGTCCTGAATCTAGCTTGTCCAGTCCTTTCATAATTTTGTACGTCTCTATAAGATCCCCTCTCATCCTTCTAAACTTTCCTAATGTGTCATGCAGTCAACGCATGACAGGGGTCCATTGGGAAATTGTCCATCCCCAGTGTTGTAGAGAAGAGCTTGGAGAATGAAGATTTGGTTGATCAGTTTTCACGACCAGGGTCCCTACACTGTTGCAATCGCCTCCCTGCTTGTTCTCGCTGCTCCCCGCACCGTGACTTTCCTTTCACACGGTTTTCTCAAGCTGCCCATCTCAGCTTTGATCTTTAGCATTATCTACCCTCAGCCACGATCGCGATGAATGGCGGTGCTGGCTCGATGGGCCAAATGGCCTCCTCCTGCACCTATTTTCTAGGTGTCCATCCAATTCCCCATGGTTCTGAGAGTTGAGTTGTTGCAGCAGCGCATGGAAACGTCTCACTGTCCGGAGTGTGGCGCGGCGGTAGAGTTGCTGCCTCACAGCGCCAGAGACCCAGGTCCGATCCTGACCACGGCTGCTTATTCACAAAATGCTGGAGTAACTCAGCAGAGTAACTCAGCAGGTCGGGCAGCATCTCAGGAGAGAAGGAATTCCCTCTCTCCTGAGATGCTGCCTGACCTGCTGAGTTACTCCAGCATTTTGTGAATAAATACCTTCGATTTGTACCAGCATCTGCAGTTATTTTCTTACACTGACCACGGGGCTCTGTCTGTACGGAGTTTGTACGTTCTCCCCGTGACCCGTGTGGGTTTTCCCCGGGCGCTCCGGTTTCCTCCCACGCTCCAAAGACGTGCGGGTTTGTAGGCTAATTGGCTTCGGTTTTTAAGAAGATTGTCAATTGTCCCCCCCAGTGTGTGGGACAGTGTTAGTGTGCGGGGATCGCTGGTCGGCGCGGACTCGGTGGGCCGAAGGGCCTGTTTCCGCACTGTATCTCTAAAGTCCTCTGTGAGAACACCGTGCAGGACCTGAATTTTGCCTGAAGGTTAAAACTGGTGGCGTCGCCAGAGAGCAATGTAACAAGTGCGTGCAGGGCCGGAAACACAAGTGTTACAGCATTACACCAGAGCCCACTGAATCCATTTACAAAGCACCTCGGCTATCAACGCAAAGGGCAAAGGAAGTGTGGCCAACTTGTGAGAACTCGGAGCAGTCTGCACTCTGCAATGCCAGTCAAACCCGTGGCAGGTTAATTGCCAGGATAATTGATAACATTGAACTTTCAAGAGGAAATTGGATATCCATTTGAAAAAGGACCACCTGCTCAAACACGGAGATACAAGAGGCTGGTCTTGACAGGATATTGGTGCAGAAAGCTGACATGGACATGATGGGCAAACTGATTAGTGTGTGGGTCTTGTGTGTGCGGCTGTGTGTGTGTGTGTGTGTGTGTGTGTGTTTCTGTGTGTGTGCGTGTGTGTGTGTGTGTTTGTATGTGTGTATGTATGTGTGTGTGTGTGTGTGTGTGTGCGTGTGTGTTTGTATGTGTGTGTGTGTGTGCGTTTCTGTGTGTGTGTGTGTGTGTGTGTGTGTGCGCATTTCTGTGTGTGCGTGTGTGTGTGTGCGTTTCTGTGTGTGTGTGTGTGTGCGGCTGTGTGTGTGTGTGTGTGTGTTTGTATGTGTGTGTGTGTGCGTGTGTGTGTGTGTGTTTGTATGTGTGTATGTGTGTGTGTGTGTGCGTGTGTGTGTGTGTGTGTGCGTGTGTGTTTGTATGTGTGTGTGTGTGTGCGTTTCTGTGTGTGTGTGTGTGTGTGTGTGTGTGTGTGTTTGTATGTGTGTGTGTGTGTGCGTTTCTGTGTGTGTGTGTGTGTGTGTTTGTATGTGTGTGTGTGTGTGTGCGGCTGTGTGTGTGTGCGCCTCTGTGTGTGTGTGTGTGTGTGTGTGTGTGTGTGTGCGGCTGTGTGTGTGTGCGCCTTTGTGTGTGTGTGTGTGTGTGTGTGTGTGTGTGTGTGTGCGCGTTTCTGTGTGTGCGTGTGTGTGTGTGCGTTTCTGTGTGTGTGTGTGTGTGCGGCTGTGTGTGTGTGTGTGTGTTTGTATGTGTGTGTGTGTGTGTGTGTCTCTCTCTCTCTCTCTGTCTCCCCCTGTCTCCCCGTCTCTCCACGTCTCTCCACGTCTCTCCTCGTCTCTCCCCGTCTCTCCCCGTCTCTCCCCGTCTCTCCACGTCTCCCCCCGTCTCTCCCCGTCTCTCCCCTCGTCTCCCCTCGTCTCTCCCCGCCTCTCCCCATCTCTCCACGTCTCTCCCCGTCTCTCCCCGTCTCTCCACGTCTCTCCCCGTCTCTCCCCATCTCTCCACGTCTCTCCCCGTCTCTCCCCGTCTCTCCCCATCTCTCCACGTCTCTCCCCGTCTCTCCCCGTCTCTCCCCGTCTCTCCTCGTCTCTCCCCGTCTCCCCTCGTCTCTGTGTGCATCTGTCTCTGTAATTAGACAGGTACATGAATAGGTCAGGTTTAGAGGGATATGGGCCAAATGCAGGCAGGTGGGGCTAGATGGGGCATGTTAGTAGACGTGGGCAAGTTGGGCTGAAGGGGCTGCTTTGTAACTCTGTGTCTGCCAAGGTTGTACAGTTGACAGACAGAAAAACGGACACTGTCTGACCATCATCATTTGGGTTGCTTGCTTTAAATACTTGCACGTCTCGATAGTTCCCCAACTGAGGGTTGTTGTTGTTGTTATGTTGTCCAACAGTTGTTGGGGGGGGAGAGTTAAGTTTTAGTTTTAGCGATGCAGCGCAGAAGCAGGCCCTTCGGCCCACCGGGATCGCGCCGACCAGCGATCCCCGCGCACTAACACTATCCCACACCCACTGGGGACAATTTACACTTGTACCGAACCAATTAATCTGCAAACCTGCACGTCTTTGGAGTGCGGGAGGAAAGTGGAGATCTCGGAGAGAACCCACGCAGGTCACGGGGAGAACGTGCAAATCCGTGGTCGGGATGGAACCCGGGTCTCCGGCGCTGCAAGCGCTGTCAGGCGGCAACTCTACCGCTGCGCCACCGCGCAAATGGGCGTAAAGTGGGATGGACTTTTGCTCACTTTCCTGCTCGTGACAAAACTTGAACGAAAATGCAGATTCTGGAATGCATGAAGAACTCGGATGTGTCAGGCAGCATCTGTGGAGGGATTGGATCGGTGACGTTTTGGGTCGAGACCTGACTTGCTGAGTTGCTCCAGCACTCTGTGTTTCGAACGTGACCGAACTTATCTTTGTATGTCGTTCAAAGCCTCTGGTCATCCCAGCATGCTCCACAACAAGTCAATTACTTTGCCAAGCATGATCACTGGGACCTCTATTCATTCTAGTGGTGGGTGTATGGAACGAGCTGCCAGAGGAGGTAGTTGAGGCAGGGACTATCACAACATTCAAAAGACACTTGGACAGGTGCACGGCTGGGAAAGGTTTAGAGGGAGATGGACCAAATGCAGGAAGATGGAGCTAGTGTAGATGGGCATGTTGGTACAATGTGTAGGGAAAAAAAACTGCAGATGCTGGTTTAAATCGAAGGTAGAGGCAAAATGCTGGAGTAACTCAGCGGGTCAGGCAGCATCTCTGGAGAACATGGATAGGTGACGTTTCACAGAGTGCTGGAGTAACTCAGCGGGTCGGGCAGCATCTGTGGAGAACATGGATAGGTGACGTTTCACAGAGTGCTGGAGTAACTCAGCGGGTCAGGCAGCATCTGTGGAGAACATGGATAGGTGACGTTTCACAGAGTGCTGGAGTAACTCAGCGGGTCAGGCAGCATCTGTGGAGAACATGGATAGGTGACGTTTCACAGAGTGCTGGAGTAACTCAGCGGGTCAGGCAGCATCTGTGGGGATCGTGGATAGGTGACGTTTCGTATCGAGACCCTTCTTCAGACTGGTACCTGTGGGCAAGTTGGGCGGAAGGTCCTGCATCTTGGAGCAACAATGGGGAGAGCAAATCCCGTTGTTCTTCGCAAAGGTTGGCACGGTGGCGCAGGTGGTCGAGCTGCTGCCTGGCCGCGCCAGCTTTCATCCTGACCTCGGGCGCTGCCTGTGTGTGTGGAGTTTTATAGACAATAGGTGCAGGAGGAGGCCATTCGGACCTTCGAGCCAGCACCGCCATTCAATGTGATCATATAACCATATAACCATATAACAACTACAGCACGGAAACAGGCCCGTTCGGCCCTACCAGTCCACGCCGACCATTCTCTCTGACCTAGTCTCATCTACCTGCACTCAGACCATAACCCTCTAATCCCCTCTTATCCATATACCTATCCAATTTACTCTTAAATAATAAAATCGAGCCTGCCTCCACCACTTCCACCGGAAGCCCATTCCACACAGCCACCACCCTCTGAGTAAAGAAGTTACCCCTCATGTTACCCCTAAACTTTTGTCCCTCAATTCTGAAGCTATGTCCCCTTGTTGGAATCTTCCCCACTCTCAAAGGGAAAAGCCTACCCACGTCAACTCTGTCCGTCCCTCTCAAAATTTAAAAAACCTCTATCAAGTCATGGCTGATCATTCTCAATCTGTACCCCGTTCCTGCACGTTCTCCCCCCGTGACCCGCGTGGGTTTCCTCCGGGTGCTCCGGGCTTACTCCCACATCCCGAAGAGGTGCGGGTTTGTAGGTTGATTGGCCCTCTGCCAATTGCCCGGAGTGCCCCGTGGGCGGGTGCGGATGGTCTTTCACATGGTCTATCTCGGAGTGTGGACAGGGCCCTGGGTTAAAGCCAAAGTCACGAGATGGCACACCTGCCCATTGCAGAGCTCCCTCTGCTACTGCACGAGGAGGAGTTGGGCACAATTATCTCAATCTCCAGAGTGGGATTGAAATACATAAGTTCATAATAAAAGTTTGCATATCGATGGACATGGGAGGCCATCAAGACAGAAAGACATTCTGAAGTGCAGTTTATAATTTTAGAAGTGTTCTAAAACCTCCTCCAACCTCGTCTAGGGTCTCTTCTACATCCCGCAGCTCCGTTCTTGCTCCCCCTCCCCCCATTCGTAACAAGGACAGAATCCCCCTCGTTCTCACCTTCCACCCCACCAGCCAGCGGATCCAACAAATCGTCCGCCCACATTTCCGTCACCTACAACGGGACCCCACCACTGGCCACATCTTCCCACCCCCTCCCCTCTCTGCGTTCCGCAGAGACCGTTCCCTCCGTAACTCCCTGGTCCACTCGTCCCTTCCTACCCAAACCACCCCATCCCCGGGCACTTTCCCCTGCAACCGCACGAGATGCAACACCTGTCCCTTTACCTCCCCCCTCAACTCCATCCAAGGACCCAAACAGTCTTTCCAGGTGAGACAGAGGTTCACCTGCACCTCCTCCAACCTCATCTATTGCATCCGCTGCTCCAGATGTCAACTTCTCTACATCGGCGAAACCAAACGCAGGCTCGGCGATCGCTTCGCTCAACACCTGCGCTCGGTCCGCCTTAACCAACCTGATCTCCCGGTGGCTGAGCACTTCAACTCCCCCTCCCACTCCCAGTCTGACCTTTCTGTCATGGGCCTCCTCCAGTGCCATAGTGAGGCCCACCGCAAATTGGAGGAACAGCGCCTCATATTTCGCCTGGGCAGCTTGCAGCCCAGCGGTATGAACATTGACTTCTCCAACTTTAGATAGTTCCTCTGTCCCTCTCTTCCCCTCCTCCTTCCCAGATCTCCCTCTATCTTCCTGTCTCCACCTATATCCTTCCTTTGTCCCACCCCCCTGACATCAGTCTGAAGAAGGGTCTCGACCCGAAACGTCACCCATTCCTTCTCTCCCGAGATGCTGCCTGACCCGCTGAGTTACTCCAGCATTTTGTGAATAAATACCTTCGATTTGTACCAGCATCTGCAGTTAGTTTTCTACAGTGTATCTAAAACTCACCCTAGCCCCCTGTGCACGAGACTTTAAACTTTAGAGACCCAATAGACAATAGGTGCAGGAGGAGGCCATTCGGCCCTTCGAGCCAGCACCGCCATTCAATGGCTGATCATTCTCAATCAGTACCCCGTTCCTGCCCTCTCCCCATACCCCCTGACTCCGCTATCATTAAGAGCTCTATCCAGCTCTCTCTTGAATGCATTCAGAGAATTGGCCTCCACTGCCTTCTGAGGCAGAGAATTCCACAGATTCACAACTCTCTGACTGAAAAGGTTTTTCCTCATCTCTGTTCTAAATGACCAACCCCTTATTCTTAAACTGTGTGTGGCCCCTGGTTCTGGACTCCCCCAACATTGGGAACATGTTTCCTGCCTCTAACGTGTCCAACCCCTTAATAATCTTATACGTTTCCATAAGATCCCCTCTCATCCTTCTAAATTCCAGTGTATACAAGCCTAGTCGCCTCCAGTCTTCAACATATGACAGTCCCGCCATTCCGGGAATGAACCTAGTAAACCTACGCTGCACGCCCTCAATAGCCTACCCCCTTATTCTTAAACTTGTGGCCCCTTGTTCTGGACTCCCCAACATGTTTCCTGCGGGAGAAAGCAGGCCCTTTGGCCCACCGAGCCCGTGCCGACCAGCGATCACCCCGTACGCGAGCACTTTCCCACACACGCCAGGGACAATTCACCGTTTTTACCGGAGCCCGTTCACCTGCAAACTGCACGTCTTTGGAGTGCGGGAGGAAACCGGAAGCGCCCGGAGGAAATCCCACGTGGGTCACGGGGAGAACGTGCGGGGCAAACTCAGCGCCCGTGGTCAGGGTGGAACCCGGGCCGTTGCGCTGGGAGGCAGCAGCTCTACCCGCTGCGCCACCGCGTGCCGCCACACTTGAGGCGCTCAAGAAAGAACTGCGGAAAGTAATTCCCAGAAGTTAATGCTTCTTTCAAATGCTTCATTGTTTGGGAGTGGGGATTTGACCCTTCAATGGGAGATAATGGAAAACGGACTATATTTGAGTCTCAAAAAAATCTGCACGAAGGCTTAATTACTTTTTTCAATGGTTCTTGCATATCCGCTGAGCATAAAATAATCTGAATTCAGCCCCAAGGCTAATGCTGTTATTTGCCTGTTCATTTTTGGACTGATTCTCTGGGGAAAATGTTTCCCTGGGTCACTGAGTGTAGAAGTCTAAGAGTCAAGTGGCTTTTATAAATGCACTGTGCGTTGACAAGAGAGAGAGAGAGAGAGAGGGGAGAGGGGAGAGGAGAGGGAGGGAGAGGAGAGAGAGGGGGAGGAGAGAGAGGGGGAGGAGAGAGAGGGGGGAGAGGAGAGGGAGGGAGAGGAG
Organism: Rhinoraja longicauda; assembly: GCF_053455715.1. Lineage (NCBI taxonomy): Eukaryota > Metazoa > Chordata > Chondrichthyes > Rajiformes > Arhynchobatidae > Rhinoraja > Rhinoraja longicauda. The sequence continues at coordinate 5,532,526 of NC_135994.1, forward strand.
AGAGAGGGGGGAGGAGAGAGAGGGGGAGGAGAGAGAGGGGGGAGAAGAGAGAGAGAGAGGGAGAAGAGAAGAGAGAGGGAGAAGAGAGAGAGAGGGAGGGGAGAGGAGAGAGAGAGGAGGAGAACAGAGAAGGGGAAGAAGAGAGAGAGAGGGGAGAAGAGAGAGAGAGGGAGAAGAGAGAGAGAGGAGAGAGGAGAGGGGAGAGGGAGAGGGGAGAGGAGAGAGAGAGAGGGGAGAAGAGAGAGAGAGAGGAGAGAGGAGAGGAGAGGGGAGAGGAGAGAGAGGGGGAGAAGAGAGAGAGAGAAGAGAGAGAGAGGGGAGAAGAGAGAGAGGGGGAAGAGAGAGAGAGGGGAGAGGAGAGAGAGGGGGAGAAGAGAGAGGGGGAGAGGAGAGAGAGAGAAGAGAGAGAGAGGGGAGAAGAGAGAGAGAGAGGGGAGAGGAGAGGGGAGAGGGAGAGGGGAGAGGAGAGAGAGAGAGAGGGGAAGAAGAGAGAGAGAGAGGAGAGAGGAGAGGAGAGGGGGAGAGGAGAGAGAGGGGGAGAAGAGAGAGAGAGGGGAGAAGAGAGAGAGGAAGAGAGAGAGAGGGTGGGGAGAGGAGAGGAGAGGGGAGAGGAGAGAGAGGGGAGAGGAGAGGAGAGAGAGAGAGAGAGGAGAGAGAGGGGGAGAAGAGAGAGAGAGGGGAGAGGAGAGGAGAGAGAGAGAGAGGGGAGAGGAGAGGAGAGGGGAGAGGAGAGAGGGGAGGAGAGAGAGAGGGGAGGAGAGAGAGAGAGAGGGGAGAAGAGAGAGAGAGAACGAGAGAGAGAACGAGAACGAACCAGTGAGATAAGATGCTGGTGGACACAAAATGCTGGAGTAACTCAGCGGGTCAGGCAGCATCTCGGGAGAGAAGGAATGGGTGACGTTTCGGGTCGAGACCCTTCTTCAGACTGATGTCAAGGGAGGGGGCGGGACAAAGATAGGATGTCGAAAAAATTGGTACAGATGTGGCTGTGGTTGCGAGTCTGGGTTAAAACTGGGTTAAAACAGATAAGATGCTGAACAAAAGTCCATCCCAGGGCTGATGTTTGCAGCACCAGTATTTTTTTTCCCCCCAGAGTATTCATTATTTAGCATTGTCAAGCACGTTGTGAAAAAAATATCCTCCCAAATGTAACTGTGAATGGAAGCAATGTACTATTGGCCTGCAAGTCCGATTACAGTGTGTAGAAAGGAACTTACACCGAAGATTGACGCAAAATGCTGGAGTAACTCAGCGGGTCAGAAGAGAGAGAGAGAGAGAGAGGGAAGAGAGAGAGGGGAGAAGAGAGAAGGAATGGGTGACGTTTCGGGTCGAGACCCTTCTTCAGACTGATCATTGTTTAGTTTTAGAATGGCGGTGCGTACAGGCTCGAAGGGCCGAATGGCCTCCTCCTGCACCTATTGTCTATTGTCTGTAGAGATACAGCGCGGAAACAGGCCCTTCGGCCCACCGAGTCCGCACTGACCAGCGATCCCCGCACACTAACACTAGTCCTGCACACACTCGGGACATTTCACATTTACACCAAGCCAATTAACCCGAAACCCGAAACGTCGAATTGACTTCGAGACCCGAAACGTCACCCATTTCTCTCTCCAGAGACGCTGCCTGACCCGCTGAGTTACTCCAGCATTTTGTGTTTACCTCACACCAGTTAGTTTAGTTTAGAAATACAGGCCGACGATCCCCACAAATTAACACGACCCTGCGCACACCAGGGGCAATTTCGCATTTGCACCAAGCCAATTAATCTGCAAACCTGCACGTCTTTGGAGTGTGGGGGACAAAGCGAAGATCTCGGAGATATGACATTATATACTTATTATATACATGATTACAGTTGAACCATCCACAGTGTACAAACACACGATAAAGGCGATAATGTGAGTAACATTTAGTGCAAGATGATATCCAGCAAAGTCCGATCAAAGATAGTCCAATATGTCCATATGCTGTCAGTTTTATTTTGTCTGGTTTAACTATTTTCTTGTTCATTATATTCTTTACAGTGCACTATGTTTACATATTCTGTTATGCTGCTGCACGTAAGAATTTCATTGTTCTAGCTGGCACTGATGACAGTAAAACACCATACACTCGTGAAGCATCTCAGACAATAGACAATAGGTGCAGGAGTAGGCCATTCGAGCCAGCACCGCCAGCATCTTGAGATGTTTTACCATTTTCAATGCAGAGCGTTGTTATATTTCAGCCAGAAGACAGAGTGCTGGAGTAACTCAGCGGGTCAGGCAGCATCTCTGGGGAACGTGGATAGGTGACGTTTCACAGAGTGCTGGAGTAACTCAGCGGGTCAGGCAGCATCTCTGGGGAACGTGGATAGGTGACGTTTCACAGAGTGCTGGAGTAACTCAGCGGGTCAGGCAGCATCTCTGGGGAACATGGATAGGTGACGTTTCACAGAGTGCTGGAGTAACTCAGCGGGTCAGGCAGCATCTGTGGAGAACATGGATAGGTGACGTTTCACAGAGTGCTGGAGTAACTCAGCGGGTCAGGCAGCATCTCTGGGGAACGTGGATAGGTGACGTTTCACAGAGTGCTGGAGTAACTCAGCGGGTCAGGCAGCATCTGTGGAGAACACGGATAGTTGACGTTTCACAGAGTGCTGGAGTAAGGTGGGGATCTTATAGAAACTTACAAAATTCTTAAGGGGTTGGACAGGCTAGATGCAGGAAGATTGTTCCCGATGTTGGGGAAGTCCAGAACAAGGGGTCACAGTTTAAGGATAAGGGGGAAGTCTTTTAGGACCGAGATGAGAAAGTTTTTTTTCACACAGAGAGTGGTGAATCTGTGGAATTCTCTGCCACAGAAGGTAGTTGAGGCCAGTTCATTGGCTATATTCAAGAGGGAGTTAGATGTGGCCCTTGTGGCTAAAGGGATCAGGGGGTATGGAGAGAAGGCAGGTACGGGATACTGAGTTGGATGATCAGTCATGATGGCCGAATGGCCTACTCCTGCACCTATTTTCTATGTTTCTATGTGACGTTTCACAGAGTGCTGGAGTAACTCAGCGGGTCAGGCAGCATCTGTGGAGAACATGGATAGGTAACGTTTCACAGAGTACTGGAGTAACTCAGTGGGTCAGGCAGCATCTGTGGAGAACATGGATAGGTGACGTTTCACAGAGTGCTGGAGTAACTCAGCGGGTCAGGCAGCATCTGTGGAGAACATGGATAGGTGACGTTTCACAGAGTGCAGGAGTAACTCAGCGGGTCAGGCAGCATCTCTGGAGAACATGGATAGGTGACGTTTAAAGTCGGGACCCTTCTTTCAGCCATGTCAGTTCTGAATCATAACGGTGGCTCAGCGGTGGAGTTGCAGCCTCACAGCACCAGAGACCTGGGTTCAATCCTGACTATGGGTGCTGTCTAGACGGAGTTTATACGTTCTCCCCGTGCCCTTAGCTTAGTTTAGTTTGGAAACACAGCACAGAAACAGGCCCTTCGGCCCACCGAGTCCGTGCCGACCAGCGATCCCCGCACACTAGCACTATCCTACACACACCAGGGACAATTTACATTCTTTACCGAAGCCAATTAACCTCCAAACCAGCACGTCTTCGGAGTGTGGGAGGAAACCGGAGCGCCCGGAGAAAACCCACGCGATCACGGGGAGAAGGAACAGTCTGAAGAAGGGTCTCGACCCGAAATGTCACCCATTCCTTCTCTCCCGAGATGCTGCCTGTCCCGCTGAGTTACTCCAGCATTTTGTGTCTACCTTCGATTTCAACCACCATCTGCAGTTCTTTCCCACACAAACGATGTTAAGCTGTCCCTTCTGAACTATCCTTCTGTACTCCAAAGACGTACAGGTATGTAAGTTAATTGGCTGGGTAAATGTAAAAATTGTCCCTAGTGGGTGTAGGATAGTGTTAATGTACGGGGATCGCTGGGCGGCACGGACTTGGTGGGCCGAAAAGGCCTGTTTCCGGCTGTATATATATGATATGATATGATATGATATCAAAGCTGAAACATAACGTTTGAACGGTTAATGGTAACTTTGTGTTTAATATCTATGCAACTGGTGGCACAGCGGTAGAGTTGTTGCCTCTCGGCGCCAGAGATCCCGGTTCGATCCCGACTACGGTGTGCTGTCTGCACGGAGTTTGTACGTTCTCCCCGTGGCCCGCGTGGGTTTTCTCCAAGATCTTCGGTTTCCTCCCACCCTCCAATGTTGTACAGATTTGTAGATGAATTGGCTTGGTATAAATGTAAATTGTCCCCAGTGTGTGTGTAGGATAGTGTTAGTGTGCGGGGATCGCTGGGCGGCGCGGACCCGGTGGGCCGAAGGGCCTGTTTTTTGCGCTGTACCTCTAAAACTGAACCAAACTGATATTTGGCATCTGAAGATCCCCTTTCTCAGCTTGTGGTTGAAACTGCCAACACAACTCGGGATATGGGGGAATACCAAGGTGATTGGATTTCTAAGAGAGACCTTTTTTATATCTTTCTCGTGACTCACTCGTGACTAACCCGTGCTTTGACTGAAAGCCAATATCTTCCGAATTCCCCCACCTACACAATCAGTTGCTCACACATAAATTTTAGAGTCTGCAAGTTTAGATTTAGAGATACAGCGCGGAAACAGGCCCTTCGGCCCACCGGGTCCGCGCCGACCAGCGATCCCCGCACACTAACACTATCCTACACACACACTGGGGACAATTTACACTTATACCAACCCCATTGGCCTACAAACCTGTGCGTCTTTGGAGTGTGGGAGGAAACCGGAGCACCCGGAGAAAGCCCACGTGGTCACGGGGAGAACGTGCAAACTCCGTACAGACGGCGCCCGTAGTTGGGATTGGACCTTGACCACCACCAGAGAAAATGTCTTCTTCCAGCTACCCTGGCAAAGTCTTTAGTCCCTTTAAGCAGCTCAATTAGATCATCCTACAATCTCCTTTAAATGACACAATATAAGTCTATACCTAACTTAGTCCAGACCCAAAGGGTCCTGCTGTGAAAAGTCGTCTATCCACGTTGCCTGAGGTCATCTGTCACCGGCCCCAATTTGTCCTCTTTATTTTCTTTGCTTCCAGTGTTTCCCCCGCTCTCCCGACTACAGTCAGCCTGAAAAAAGATCCCGACCTGAATCGTCACCTACCCATGTTCCCCACAGATGCTGCTTGACCCGCTGAGTTACTCCAGCACTCTGTAAAACGTCACCTATCCATGTTCTCCACAGATGCTGCCTGACCCGCTGAGTTACTCCAGCACTCTGTGAAACGTCACCTATCCATGTTCTCCACAGATGCTGCCTGACCCGCTGAGTTACTCCAGCACTCTGTGAAACGTCACCTATCCATGTTCTCCAGAGATGCTGCCTGACCCGCTGAGTTACTCCAGCACTCTGTGAAACGTCACCTATCCATGTTCCCCACAGATGCTGCCTGACCCGCTGAGTTACTCCAGCACTCTGTGAAACGTCACCTATCCATGTTCTCCACAGATGCTGCCTGACCCGCTGAGTTACTCCAGCACTCTGTGAAACGTCACCTATCCATGTTCTCCACAGATGCTGCCTGACCCGCTGAGTTACTCCAGCACTCTGTGAAACGTCACCTATCCATGTTCTCCACAGATGCTGCCTGACCCCGCTGAGTTACTAAACATAGAAACATAGAAAATAGGTGCAGGAGGAGGCCATTTGGCCCTTCGAGCCAGCACCGCCATTCACTGTGATCATGGCTGATCATCCACAATCAGTAACCCGTGCCTGCCTTCTCCCCATATCCCTTGATTCCACTAGCCCCCAGAGCTCTATCTAACTCTCTTTTAAATTCATCTAGTGAATTGGCCTCCACTGCCCACTGTGGCAGAGAATCCCACAGATTCACAACTCTCTGGGTGAAACTGTTTATTTTTCTCACCTCAGTTTTAAATGGCCTCCCCTTTATTCTCAAACTGTGTGTGGCCCCTGGTTCTGGACTCCTGGTTCTGGACTACTCCAGCAGTCTGTGTCCCCAGGTATAGACGATGCCACTGTGCTGTAACATGGAAACATAGAACACAGGTGCAGGGTTAGGCCATTCGGCCCTTCGAGCCCACTCTACCCACTATTAGCTGGGGCTCTTTCACTGCCACCAGCTCAGCAAGTCCTTGTGCTGTGTGAAAGACACTTCTGAGCTTTCACTGAATCTCACCCCGGGCGTGGAAGAACCACTTGGCGTGATTAACAAAAGACCACAGCTAAACAGAGACCACAGGCATGTCGATTGGCGAAGCTGTCACACTATGCTGGATGTCTGGAACTTGGAGGACATGTCAGTCAAGGACATGCACAGGGATTTAAAGTTGGAGACCATCACAGATGAATCTGGAGCTTTCCAACATGTAAAACTCTTAAGGGATTGGACAGGCTGGATGCAGGAAAAATGTTCCCCATGTTGGGGGGAGTCCAGAACCAGGGTTAAACCACACAGTTTAAGAATAAGGGGTCGGCCATTTAGGACTGAGACGAGGAAAAACTTCTTCACCCAGAGAGGTTTGAATCTGTGGAATTCTCTGCCACAGAAGGCAGTGGAGGCCAATTCACTGGATGTTTTCAAGAGAGAGTTAGATTTGGCTCTTAGGGCTAACGGAATCAAGGGTTATGGGGAGAAAGCAGGAACGTGGTACTGATTGTGGATGATCAGCCATGATCACATTGAATGGCGGTGCTGGCTCAAAGGGCCGAATGGCCTACTCCTGCACCTATTTTCTATGTTTCTAACAGGCTTGAGATGAAGGGTGAGAATGCAGCCTTGCCCAGAGTAGGTGAATCGAGGACCAGAGGACATAGGTTCAAGGTGAGGGGGAAAATATTTAATAGGAATCTGAGGGGTAATTTTCTTCACACAGAGGGTGGTGGGTGTAAGGAACGAGCTGCCAGAGGAGGTAGTTGAGGCTGGGACTATCCCAACGTTTAAGAAACAGTTAGACAGGTACATGGATAGGGCAGGTTTGGAGGGATATGGGTTAGTTGGGCCGAAGGGCCTGTTTCCACGCTGAATCACTCCACGACTGTATGACTCTCTGTTTATTTATCCCTGGTCATTTATGGAGGTCCCACTGACAAAACAGGATTGGATTAACTGTCAAAGAGAGCACAGGCCAAGAGGTCCATAATCAATGGGTCAATGGTTTTTTCATTGTCACGTGCACGAGGTGCAGTGAATGCACTTGTTGCCTACAGCTGAGCCAGACTACCCCCGTACATTAGCACAATCACCCCGGCCAGAGCAGACTGTATGGTCAGGGACAGCCCGCTGCCTCTAGATACGAGAGGCGCCATTTTGGCGCCATTTTACGGCCGCAAAGGTCCATTGCAGTCGTCCTCTCTGCGGACCCCCCCCCGTCCCTCTCCACGCCTGGCCCTCGTCAGCCTCCGTTACCCAGCTCAACACGACACCATTCAGTTATTGGCAAGCGCACAGAAAGTGTTTTACAAGATGGGCCAACCTGGTTTCGAACTAACCGAGCTCTTTCCAGTCATCTTATATTTTCATGAGTTCATCAATTCTCGGAGCAGAATTAGGTGCTTCGGACCATCAAGTCCACTCCAACATTCAATCACGGCTGATCTATCTCTCCCCCTCAGCCCCATTCTCCTGCCTTCTCCCCGTAACCCCTGATAGTCCGAGGGTCTCCAATGAGGTGGATAGTAGTCCAGCACTGCTCTCTGGTTGTGGTAGGACGGTTCAGTTGCCTGATAACAGCCGGGAAGAAACTGTCCCTGAATCTGGAGCTGTGCGTTTTCACACTTCTGTACCTCTTGCCCGATGGGAGAGGGGAGAAGAGGGAGTGGCCGGGGTGAGACTGGTCCTTGATTATGCTGCTGGCCTTGCCGAGGCAGCGTGAGGTGTAGATGGAGTCGGTGGAAGGGAGGTTGGTTTGTGTGATGGTCTGGGCTGCTGGCCTTGCCGAGGCAGCGTGAGGTGTAGATGGAGTCAGTGGAAGGGAGGTTGGTTTGTGTGATGGTCTGGGCTGCTGGCCTTGCCGAGGCAGCGTGAGGTGTAGATGGAGTCGGTGGAAGGGAGGTTGGTTGGTGTGATGGTCTGGGCTGCTGGCCTTGCCGAGGCAGCGTGAGGTGTAGATGGAGTCGGTGGAAGGGAGGTTGGTTGGTGTGATGGTCTGGGCTGTGTCCATAACTCTCTGCGATTTCTTGCAGTCTTGGATGGATCTGTTCCCAGACCAGGCTGTGATGCATCCTGATAAAATAAAATATATATCTTTTTTTATATCAAAAAATACTTTATTCAAGTAATAAATATCATTTACAAAACATCTTTTTTAAACAAGCCCATCTGACATTTCCGGAGGTTACACATTCAATACAGGCATTTACTTCCAAATTTACATACATTTACTTACATTTACAGACATTAACCCAGTATCCCTTATTTGGAGGGGCGTCTCTCTCCACCACACCCTGCCCCCCCCATGTCCAGCAGCGGAAGGACCCTCGACTGTGGTCCTCCCCCACAGGGCCTTGGTGTTGGCTGCACCGAGCTTCAGTGTGTCCCTCAGCACGTACTCCTGCAGTCTGCAGCGGGCCCAGTCAGCAACATTCCTTGACGGACAGCTCGCTCCGCTGGGAGGCCAACAAGGATCGGGCAGACCAAAGAGCGTCTTTCACCGAGTTGATGACCTTCCAGCAGCACTCGATGTCGGTCTCTGAATGCGTCCCTGGGAACAGCCCGTAGATCACAGAGTCCTCTGTGACGGAGCTGCTCGGAATGAATCGTGACAGAGACCCCCGCAGACCTCTCCAGACTCTCTTTGCAAATCCACACTCTGTGAAGAGGTGGGCCACCGTCTCCTCTCCGTAGCAGCCGTCCCGGAGGCAGCGTGCGCCGGTAGTGAGGTTCCGGCGGTGCAGGAAGGATCTGACTGGGAGGGCTCCCCTCACCGCCAGCCAAGCCAGGTCTTGGTGCTTGTTGGTGAGTACTGGCGATGAGGCATTTTGCCAGACAAGCTGGGCAGTCTGCTCTGGGAACCACGCCACAGGATCCATGGAGTCATTCCCCTGCAGTGCCTGCAGGACGTTCCGTGCTGACCACTGCCCGATGGACTTGTGGTCAAAGGTGTTGGTCCGGAAGAACCTGTCCACAAACGACAGATGGTTCGGCAATGTCCAGCTGACTGGTACATTGCGTGGCATCTGCGCCAGGCCCATCCTTCGCAACACCGGGGACAGGTAGAACCTCAGCAGGTAGTGGCATTTGGTGCCCACGTGCCTTGGCTCTACGCTCCGCCTGATGCAGCCGCACACGAAGGTGGCCATCAGGATGAGGGCGACGTTGGGCACGCTTTTACCCCCGTTGTCTGCCGACTTGTGCATTGTGCCCCGTCGCACCCGGTCCATCGCCGACCCCCAGATGAAGTGGAAGATAAAATTCTTTCTACGGCGCATCTGTAGAAGTTGGTGAGAGTTGTTGGGGACATGCCGAACCTCCTAGATGACGGGCAACTCACTTTTAAACTAACCGAGCTATTTCCAATCATCTTGTATTTTCGTTCGCCTGTTTATCAGCATTGTAACGTATTTTCACAAGATACCAGCACTTGGAGGGAGAATGGCATTTAAATTATATGCTGCCGTTTAATGAGAAAACAGTGTTTCTTCCCGGCTGTTATCAGGCAACTGAACCATCCTACCACAACCAGAGAGCAGTGCTGAACTACTATCTACCTCATTGGTGACCCCCAGACTATCCTTGATCGGACTTTGCTGGCTTTACCTCGCACTAAACGTTATTCCCTTTATCATGTATCTGTACACTGTGGACGGCTCGATTGTAATCATGCGTTGTCTTTCCGCTGACTGGTTAGCACGTGCAACGAAAAGCTTTTCACTGTACCTCGGTACACGTGACAATAAACGAAGTAAACGACACTAAGCTAGGTGTGTGGCAAGCTGTTGGAGTGGCCCTTCTGTGAAAGATATGACCAGCAGTGAACCACTGGCTCATTGATCATATATCAATGCCGTGTAAACGCTGGATTTTCCTGGTATGTTTTCAAACATAAACTGGACAAGCACGGTGGCGCAGCGGTAGAGACCCCGGTTCGATCCCGACTACGGGGGCCGTCTGTACGGAGTTTTGTACGTTCTCCCCGTGGCCTGCGTGGGTTTTCTCCGAGATCTTCGGTGTCCTCCCGCACTCCAAAGACGTGCGGGTTTGTAGGTTAATTGGCTTGGTGTGTGTGCAAATTGCCCCCAGTGTGTAGTATATGTAGGATAGTGTCAGTGTGCGGGGATCGCAGGTCGGTGCGGACACGGTGGGCCGAAGGGCCTGTTTCCGCGCTGTATCTCTGAACTAAATAAATCCGTTTTTTTAATATCAGGTAACATTGACCACACAGCTATTCAGCACAGCTGTGACATTGTATCTTGAGCGGGGCAAGGAGGAGTTGGCACAGAGACACAAGGCAGTTGTCTAGCAAGTGTTCTGACTTTGTACGAATGGGCCGTTTGCTGGGCAACTAGACAGGCAGGCACATTATCCTTGTGCAAGGATTGTTTAGCGTAGCAGCGTAGGTTTACTAGGTTAATTCCCGGAATGGCGGGACTATCATATGTTGAAAGACTGGAGTGACTAGGCTTGTATACACTGGAATTTAGAAGGATGAGAGGAGATCTTATCGAAACGTATAAGATTATTAAGGGGTTGGACACGTTAGAGGCAGGAAACATGTTCCCGATGTTGGGGGAGTCCAGAACAAGGGGCCACAGTTTAAGAATAAGGGGTAGGCCATTTAGAACTGAGATGAGGAAAAACCTTTTCAGTCAGAGAGTTGTGAATCTGTGGATTTCTCTGCCTCAGAAGGCAGTGGAGGCCAATTCTCTGAATGCATTCAAGAGAGAGCTGGATAGAGCTCTTAAGGATAGCGGAGTCAGGGGGTATGGGGAGAAGGCAGGAACGGGGTACTGATTGAGAATGATCAGCCATGATCACATTGAATGGCGGTGCTGGCTCGAAGGGCCGAATGGCCTCCTCCTGCACCTATTGTCTATTGTCTATTGTCTATTTATTAAGTTCAAAATGGATAAATGCTTTAACATAATGGCCATCGTTCCATTGATCACTGGATCAAAACTCATCCCCCAGGCACTGCCAGACATAGTGGTGGAGGCAGATTACATTGTGGTTTTTTAAAGGGGCTCGGATAAAAATTTGACGGTAAAATGCTTGCAGGAAAGTTCATCACAAAATGCTGGAGTAACTCAGCGGGTCAGGCAGCATCTTGGAGTGAAGGAATGGGTGACGTTTCGGGTCGAGACCCTTCTTCAGATGGTGTGCCTGACCCGCTGAGTTACTCCAGCATTTTGTGATACCTTCGATTTGTACCGGCATCTGCAGTTATTTTCCCGCAGGAAAGTTTAGTTTAGTTGAGACCCTTCGCCAGACCAAAGATACTAGAGGAGCAAGATGAACCACTCCGTTGAAATCGCCTATACTGAAGTGTAGCACGCAAAGGAGCGTAACGGCCGCCATTTTAATAAGCAAAACCCGCCGTTCACTCTGCCTCTCGCAGTGTAATCAGTGTTCTGGGGGAACAGTATGTGTGATGATACCATTAAAATGCAGAATATATCTCATCTATCAACTCACAGATTTTTGTTATTTTTCTTTTAAAATGTTTCTGCAAGTTTCTGCCTACTAAAATGGCCGCCGTGACGTACTACGGTTTTTAGGGTCGTGTGGTCTATCTTGCTCCTCTAGTATGTTTGGTTGTTAGGGTCGAGTGGTCTATCTTGCTCCTCTAGTAGCTTTGCTTCAGACTGATGTCAGGGGAGGGGGCGGGACAGAGATAGGATGTAGTCGGAGACAGGAAGACTAGTGGGAGAACTGGGGATGGGGAGGGGCAGAGGAACTATCTGAAGTTAGAGAAGTCAATGTTCGTACCGCGGGGGTGTGAGCTCCCAAGCGAAATATGAGATGCTGTTCCTGCAGTTTGCGTTGGGCCTCACTCTGACAGTGGAGGAGGCCCAGGACAGAAAGGTCAGTGTGGGAGTGGGAGGGGGAGTTGAAGTGGTCTCCCAGTGGCTCAGCAGCCACTGAGTTACTCCAGCATTTACTCCAGCGATGATCTTTTGCCCAGGGTGGAAAAGTCAAATAGTAGTTTAGATTTAGTGCAGGTTTACTTTAGAGACACAGCGCGGAAACAGGCCCTTCGGCCCACCGAGTCCAGGCCGAGCAGTGATTGCCACGCACACTAGCACTATCCCACACACGCACACACACACACGAGAGACAATTTACAATTTTCACCTAAGCCAATTCACCGACAAACCTGTACGTCTTTGGAGCGTGGGAGGAAACCGGAGCGCCCGGAGGCAATCCGTACACTAGTGGAGCAGTGCTCTGGATTGCTCCCGCACTGCAAAGACATGCAGGTTTGTAGTTTCATTGGCTTTGGTAAGAATTGTAAATTGGCCCTGGTGTGTGTGGGGTAGCGATCGCTGGCCAACGCGGACCCGGTGGGCCGATGGGCCTGAAACCACGCTCTGTCAATTGGACTCGGGCACCACGGCCTTCCGCGGCAATAGACAATAGACAATAGACAATAGACAATAAACAATAGACAATAGGTGCAGGAGGAGGCCATTCAGCCCTTCGAGCCGGCACCACCATTCAATGTGATCATGGCTGATCACTCTCAATCAGTACCCCGTTCCTGCCTTCTCCCCATACCCCCTGACTCCGCTATCCTTAAGAGCTCTATCCAGCTCTCTCTTGAATGCATTCAGAGAATTGGCCTCCACTGCCTTCTGAGGCAGAGAATTCCACAGATTCACAACTCTCTGACTGAAAAAGTTTTTCCTCATCTCCGTTCTAAATGGCCTACCCCTTATTCGTAAACTGTGGCCCCTGGTTCTGGACTCCCCCAACATTGGGAACATGTTTCCTGCCTCCAACGTGTCCAACCCCTTAATAATCTTATACGTTTCGATAAGATTCCCTCTCATCCTTCTAAATTCCAGTGTATACAAGCCGAGTCGCTCCAGCCTTTCAACATACGACAGTCCCGCCATTCCGGGAATTAACCTGGTAAACCTACGCTGCACGCCCTCAATAGCAAGAATATCCTTCCTCAGATTTGGAGACCAAAACTGCACACAGTACTCCAGGTGCAGTCTCACTAGGGCCCTGTACAACTGCAGAAGGACCTCTTTGCTCCTATACTCAACTCCTCTTGTTATGAAGGCCAACATTCCATTGGCTTTCTTCACTGCCTGCTGTACCTGCATGCTTCCTTTCAGTGACTGGTGCACTAGGACACCCAGATCTCGCGGCAATGAATTCCAAACACTAGTCGTACGTTAACCCACCCTTTCCTGGGACCGTCTTTGTAAACCTCATCTGGACCTTCTCCAGTGCCAGCACGTCCTTCCTCAGATGTGGGGCCCAAATCTCTGGACCGGTACGAGAGGGGTGGCGGGGGGGGGGGGGGGGGGGGATGTGTGCGGAGAGGTTTGTCGGTGGATTTATGCGCGCACGCGTGCATCTGTTGCATTCGTTTGGCAACGGGCTCGCCCTCACGGGTGTGTTTCCACTTGTTTCCGTAGCGCACCGTTCAGAAAAATGCCAAGTACGTTTGCCTTGCGAACAAAGACTGTCCCGTAGATAAACGGCGGCGTAACCGATGCCAATTTTGCCGCTTTCAGAAATGCCTTGTCGTGGGCATGGTGAAAGAAGGTAAGTGTTTGAGCAACTCTGGATTATATACAAATGCACAGGTTCTGTTGTCGGCCATCAGTCCCATTCATTGCACCAGGCTTTCCGCCAACACCAGTGATCTGGTTTACACACAGCGTTAGAGTGTGTAGGAAGATGACCGCAGAGAGAAAGCCAAGAGCCCTCGGGGAGACGAGGAGGTGGCGCACAGTTTCAAAGACCCGCTGTAGCGTGGGCGGTCACGGTGGCGCAGCGGTAGAGTTGCCGCCTCACGGCGCCAGAGATCCAGTGTTCCATCCTGACTACGGGTGCTGCCCGAACAGAGTTTGTACGTTCTCCCCGTGACCTGCGTGGGTTTTCTCCGGGTGCTCCGGTTTCCCCCCACACTCCAAAGACGCGCAGGTTTGTAGGTTAATTGGCTTCGGTAAGAATTATAAATTGTCCCCAGTGTGTGTGGGATAGTGTTAGATTTTTGTTTTAGGTTTAGAGATGCAGCGCGGAAACAGGCCCTTCGGCCCACCAGGTCCGCGCCGACCAGCGATCCCCGCACACTAACACTATCCTACACACACTAGGGACAATTTTTACATTTGCCCAGCCAATTAACCTACGTACCTGCACGTCTTTGGAGTGTGGGAGGAAACCGAAGATCTCGGACAAAACCCACGCAGGTCACGGGGAGAACGTAGTGTGCGTGGATCGCTGGTCGGCGCGGACTCGATGGGCCGAAGGGCCTGTTTCCGCGCTGTATCTCCAAACTAAACTAAACTAATCTAAACCTCTGACAATCCTCATGCTTTAGCAAGTCAGCGCAGTCAAGCTGGTCACGTTGATCTGTTTAATAAGCCCGAAATATTGACACCAGCAGCCACTTTCTCAGTTGACAATCCATAGGTTTGAATCATTGATCTGCAAACTCAAACCCCACCCAGAACATGTGAGATTTTAAATTAGGTTTTAAGAATCTCTGAGTGTGACAAAGCTGGAGTCATAAATCAGCTGGGTAAAGAGAACAACAAGGACATTTTGCAGCGTTGGCACAAACTGCTCAATGCGATAAGGGATCGTGCAGGAACAATGCGTAAAACATGGTGCCGCTGCTGGGAATTGGAGCCTGGTGGAACATAGAAGGCACAGAAGTCACCGAGAAAGCATTTTACCGCGATGCATCACGGCGTGTTTTGGGAACAGCTCCATCCAAGGCCGCAAGAAATTGCAGAGAGTTGTGGACGCAGCCCAGACCATCACACAAACCAACCTCCCTTCCACCGACTCCATCTACACGTCACGCTGCCTCGGCAAGGCCAGCAGCATAATCAAGGACCAGTCTCACCCCGGCCACTCCCTCTTCTCCCCTCTCCCATCGGGGCAAGAGGTACAGAAGTGTGAAAACGCACACCTCCAGATTCAGGGACAGTTTCTTCCCGGCTGTTATCAGGCAACTGAACCATCCTACCACAACCAGAGAGCAGTGCTGGACTACCATCCACCTCTTTGGTGACCCTCGGACTATCCTTGATCGGACTTTGCTGGCTTTACCTTGCACCGAACGTTACTCCCTTATCATGTATCTGTACACTGTGGACGGCTCGATTGTAATCGTGTGTTGTCTTTCCGCTGACTGGTCAGCACGCAACAAAAGCTTTTCACTGTACCTCGGTACACGTGACAATAAACTAAACTGAAATGGAAACATTCTGGACAGCAGCTTCTGCAAAGTGTATTCGGAAAATCTGTGGAGCACTTGTACGTTTGGCTAGTGCGCAAAAGTTGACGAATGACAAATCTCGCTTTGAAGCTGAGATTCAACTAAAGGGAGTCAATCCAAGGAAGAGGCATATAAATTGGCTGGAGGAAGCAGCAAACCAGAGGACTGGGAGAAATTTAGAACTCAACAGAGGAAGACAAAGGAGTTAATTTAGAGGGGGGGAAAAAGAGCATGAAAGAAAGCTTGCGGGGAATATAAAAACTGACCCTAAAAGCTTCTTTAGATATGTAAACAGGAAAAGATTAGTGAAGACAAATGTAGGTCCCTTACAATCAGAGACAGGTGAATTTATAATGGGAAACAAAGAAATGGCAGAACAGTTAAACGAGTACTTTGGTTCTGTCTTCACTGAGGAAGACACAAACAATCTCCCGGAAATACTAGGGGACCGAGGATCTAGTGGGAGGGAGGAACTGAAGGGAATCCACATTAGTCAGAAAATGGTATTAGGTAAACTGTTGGGACTGAAGGCAGATAACTTCCCAGGGCCTGATGGTCTGCATCCCAGAGTACTCAAGGAATTGACCCTAGAAATTGTGGATCATTTTCCAATGTTCTCTCGACTGGATCAGTTCCTGTGGACTGGAGGGTAGCCAATGTAACCCCACTTTTTAAGAAAGGAGGGAGAGAGAAAACGGGGAATTATGGACCAGTTAGCCTTACATCGGTAGAGGGGAAGATGCTGGAGTCGATTATTAAAGATGTTATAGCAGCGCATTTGGAAAGCAGTGACAGGATCGGTCAAAGTCAGCATGGATTTATGAAGGGGAAATCATGCTTGACTAATCTTCTGGAATTTTTTGAGGATGTAACAAGTAGAATGGATACGGGAGACCCAGTGTACGTGGTGTGGCTGGACTTTCAAAAAGCCTTTGACAAGGTCCCACACAAGAGATTAGTGTGCAAAATTAAAGCACATGGTATTGGGGGTAGGGTATTGACATGGATAGAGAACTGGTTGGCAGACAGAAAGCAAAGAGTAGGAATTAACGGGTCCTTTTCAGTATGGCAGGCAGTGACTAGTGGGGTACCACAAGGCTCGGTGCTGGGACCCCAGTTATTTACAATATATATTAACGATTTAGACGAGGGAATTAAATGTGACATCTTCAAGTTTGTGGATGACACAAAGCTGGGTGGCAATGTGAGCTGCGATGAGGATGCTATAAGGCTGCAGGGTGACTTGGATAGGTTGGATGAGTGGGCAGATGCATGGCAGATGCAGTATAATGTGGATAAATGTGAGGTTATCCACTTTGGTGGCAGGAACAGGAAGGCAGATTGTTAGCTGAATGGTGTCAAGTTAGGAGAAGGGGAGGTGCATCGAGACCTGGGTGTGCTTGTACATCAGCCACTGAAAGTAAGCGTGCAGGTACAGCAGGCAGTGAAGAAAGCTAATGGCATGTTGGCCTTCATTGCGAGGGGATTTGAGTTTAGGAGCAAGGAGGTCCTACTGCAGTTGTACAGGGCCCTGGTGAGACTGCATTTGAGGAGTCTGAGGAAGGACATTATTGCTATTGAGGGAGTGCAGCGTAGGTTCACCAGGTTAATTCCCGGGATGGCGGGACTGACATATGATGAAAGAATGGGTCGACTGGGCTTGTATTCACTAGAATTTAGAAGGATGAGAGGGGATCTTATAGAAGCATATACAATTCTTAGAGGATTGGACAGGTTAGATGCAGGAAATTGTTCCCGATGTTGGGGGAGTCCAGAACCAGGGGTCACAGTTTAACAATAAGAGGTCGGCCGTTTAGGACTGAGATGAGGAAAAACTCTTCACCCAGAGAGTTGTGAATCTGTGGAATTCTCTGCCACAGAAGGCAGTGGAGGCCAATTCACTGAATGTTTTCAAGAGAGAGTTAGATTTAGCTCTTGGGGCTAACGGAATTAAGGGGTATGGGGAGAAAGCAGGAACGGGGTACTGATTGTGGATGATCAGCCGTGATCATATTGGGCGGCACGGTGGCGCAGCGGTAGAGTTGCTGCCTTACAGCGAATGCAGCGCCGGAGACTCAGGTTCGATCCTGACTACGGGCGCCGCCTGTACGGAGTTTGTACGTTCTCCCCGTGACCTGCGTGGGTTTTCTCCGAGATCTTCGGTTTCCTCCCACACTCCAAAGACGTACAGGTATGTAGGTTAATTGGCTGGGCAAATGTAAAAATTGTCCCTGGTGGGTGTGGGATAGTGTTAGTGTGCGGGGATCGCTGGGCGGCGCGGACCCGGTGGGCCGAAGGGCCTGTTTCTGCGCTGTATTTCTAAAAAATCCAAAGAAAATGGCGGTGCTGGCTCGAAGGGCCGAACGGCCTACTCCCGCACCTATTTTTCTATGTTTCTTCTATGTATCAAAGGTGAGGTATATTTCATAATCGAACACAGTTATCCCTTGCACAGTGGGAGTTAAAAACTTCAGACTGGTTTCCTCGTGACTGCTTTGCAGTCCTTCACTACAAAACCGACTGCAAGCACTTTCTCTTTGCTCACAGACGGGACCACATTATCACAAATGCCTGGCCCTGATTCCCATCCTGTATAAATGTTACAGTCATGCAAACGAGGACATAGCAATCAACACTTGCTAATTGGCCTAGCTGATCTAATGTCCAGCTTCTGGAGTAGTACTAACATATGTGGCAAAATATATTTTTGGCTTCCACTTCAACAGTTTGTTCCCAGCCAGCGAGCAAAATTTTAATCATCAATTTTTAAATAAAGGCACAGAATGGTTTAACGGTTTAATAGTTCATTTATTATCACGCGTGCCAAGGTACAGTGAGATTATGTTTCTTGCACGTGGATCAGTATGTGCGCAGTGGTAGAGTCACTGCCTTCACAGCGCCAGAGGCCCGGGAATTGAAACCGACCACGGGCGCTGTTTGTACGTTCTCCCCGTGACTGCCTGCGTTTCCTCCCACACTCCAAAGGCGTACAGGTATGTAGTTTGTGTAGGAAGGAACTGCAGGTGCTGGTTTAAGCCGAGAATAGAGACCAAAATGCTGGAGTAACTCAGCGGGACAGGCAGCATCTCCGGAGAGAAGGAACGGGCGACATTTCGGGACGGTTTGTGGGTTAATTGGCTTCGGTACAAAATTGTAAATTGTCCCAAGTGTGTTGGATTGTGCTAGTGTGTGCGGGGATCGCTGGTCGGCGCGGGCTTGGTGGGCAGAAGGGCCTGTTTCCGCACTGTATCTCCAAAGTCTAAAGATTATTCCCAGACATCAGTATAATCCCCACAATGCATAACACATGATGCTTAGAAACAGCCCGCTGAGTGCAAAGGTCGCCAGGTATTGGTGGCAAGACCAGAAATAAGCCACGTCATGGCTTGACATAGGGCACGAGATATGCGTTACCTTCTCCAATGCTGGTGGCACAGCAGGCCCTTCGGCCCACCAGGCCCGCGCCGACCCGCGATCCCCGTTTACTAACACATCACTGTGGAGACAATGGAACCCGGGTCTGGACAATGGAACCTCATCCGTCTGGTATTTTTCTCTTTGCTTCACCTGTTGTACTTGAATGTGGCCAGCTTGTACTCAGGTATAATATGATGTGACAAGGTTTTTCACTGTATGTGAACATAATAAACTATTACCAATACCTCGGCTCTGTATAATTTATATATGTTTGTGTGTGCTGTCTGAGTGTACGTTGCTGTAATGCTGCTGCAAGCAAGATTTTCATTGCACCTGTACCACATCATGCTTGTGCACGTGACAATAGGCTTGCCTCGGCTTGGACAGTGTCCGCGTTCAATACTGAGCTGCAGTGCTGGGATGCCATTGTGTGTGGGTTAAGTCAATCGAGACAGCTCCATCCAAGACCACAAGAAATCGCAGAGAACTGTGGCCAGCAGCCCAGACCGTCACTCAAACCAACCTCCCTTCCATCGCCTACATCGACACCTCACGCTGCCTCGGCAAGGCCATCGGCCCAGACCGTCACACAAACCAACCTCCCTTCTACTGACTCCATCTACACCTCACGCTGCCTCGGCAAGGCCAGCAGCCCAGACCATCACACAAACCTACCTCCCTTCCACCGACTCCATCTACACCTCACGCTGCCTCGGCAAGGCCAGCAGCCCAGACCATCACACAAACCAACCTCCCTCCCACCGACTCCATCTACACCTCACGCTGCCTCGGCAAGGCCAGCAGCCCAGACCATCACACAAACCAACCTCCCTTCCATCGACTCCATCTACACCTCACGCTGCCTCGGCAAGGCCAGCAGCATAATCACGGACCAGTCTCACCCCGGCCACTCCCTCTTCTCCCCTCTCCCATCGGGCAAGAGGTACAGAAGTGTGAAAACGCACACCTCCAGATTCAGGGACAGTTTCTTCCCGGCTGTTATCAGGCAACTGAACCGTCCTCTCACCAACCTGACCTCCCATCTGCCTCATTGGAGACCCTCAGACTATCTTTAATCGTACTTTACTGGACATTATCTTGCACTTGTACCCTTTATCCCTTTGCCCACTGGCACGGTGGCTCAGCGGTAGAGTTGCTGCCTCACAGCGCCAGAGACCCGGGTTCGATCCTGACTACGGATGCTGTCTGTACGGAGTTTGCACGTTCTCCCCGTGACCCCGTGGGTTTTCCCCGGGTGCTCCGGTCTCCTCCCACACTCCAAAGACGTACGGGTTTGTAGGTTAATTTGGCTTTGGTAAAAGCTGTAAATAGTCCCCAGCGTGTAGGATAGCGCTGGTCGGCACGGACCCGGTGGGCTGAAGGGCCTGTTTCCGCACTGTATCTCTAAACTCTAAAGCCTAAAGTCTTTATCTATACCCTTGAGTGTGATCATGTGCAAGTCTTTCCACTGACTGGTTAGCACGCAACAAAAAAGCTTTTCACTGTACCTCGGTACACGTGACAATAAACAATAGACAATAGGTGCAGGAGGAGGCCATTCGGCCCTTCGAGCCAGCGCCGCCATGCAATGTGATCATGGCTGATCATTCTCAATCAGTACCCCGTTCCTGCCTTCTCCCCATACCCCCTGACTCCGCTATCCTTAAGAGCTCCATCTAGCTCTCTCTTGAATGCATTCAGAGAATTGGTCTCCACTGCCTTCTGCCTCACACCACACCAAAACGGCGGCACGGTGGCGCAGCGGTAGAGTTGCTGCCTTACAGCGAATGCAGCGCCGGAGACTCAGGTTCGATCCTGACTACGGGCGCCGTCCTGTACGGAGTTTGTACGTTCTCCCCGTGGGTTTTCTCCGAGGTCTTCGGTTTCCTCCCACACTCCAAAGACGTACAGGTGTGTAGGATAGTGTTAGTGTGCGGGGAACGCTGGGCGGCACGGACCCAGTGGGCCGAAGGGCCTGTTTCCGCGCTGTATCTCTAAATCTAAATCTAAAATCTAAAATAAACCAAGCTAAATGTCAGTGTAGAGTGGTGATGAACCAAGTTCCTCATTGCTTGCCTCTTGCAAGCTTGGGCCTGTGGAGATTACTGCTGTATAACTGACGACGGAATCTCACGAGATTCCCAGCAAGTGGGAAAAACACCGTGCGACTCTCAAAACCGCTCACTCTGTGCATCCAGTAGCTGTTATCAGTCGACTGAACCGTCCTACCACAACCAGAGAGCAGTGCTGAGCTACTATCTACCCCTTGACCTATCTATCTATGACCCTCGGACTATCCTTGATCGGACTTTGCTGGCTTTACCTTGCACTAAACGTTATTCCCCTTATCACGTGTCTGCACACTGCAAAGGGCTCGATTGTACGCGTGTGTTGTCTGTCCACTGACTGGTTAGCACGCAAGAAAGAAGCTTTTTGCTGTACCTCGGTACGCGCGACAATAAACTAAGCTGAACTCCAATCGATGAGGACTTCTTCGCCTAAGAGGCTTAAAAGAATTTCTAACTGTGTTTTTTTCCCAGTGGTCCGTACGGACAACCTGAAAGGTCGTAGAGGTCGCCTTCCATCCAAACCAAAGAACGCCCAAGAATCTACATCTACCAATGCTCCAGTTAGTCTCATCACCGCTCTGGTCAGGGCACACATTGATTCCAACCCAGTCATATCCAATCTAGATTATTCCAAGGTAAATATAAGGATGCATTTAGCTGACGGGTTGAAACGGGGGGGGAAAGAAAAATGTTTGTGTTTGGGAGAAGGAGGCAAGATACCAACCCGATAAACGATGCCAACAGTGGGTGGCGCCAGGGTGGCGCCAGGGTCCCGGGTTCCATCCCGACCTCGGGTGGTGTGTGTGTGTGTGTGTGTGTGTGTGTGTGTGTGTGTGTGTGTGTGTGTGTGTGTGTGTGTGTGTGTGTGTGTGTGTGTGTGTGTGTGTATGTGTGCGTGTGCGTGTGCGTGTGGAGTTTGCACGTTCTCCCCGTGACCTCATGGGTTTTCTCCGGGTGCTCCGGTTTCCTCCCGCACTCCCAAAGACGCGCCCGTGCGGGTTTGTAGGCCAATCTGCAAAATTGCCCCCTAGTGTGCAGGGAGTGGACGAGAAAGTGGGATAGCATGGAACTAGCGTGACAGGGTGGTGGATGGTCGGCATGAGCTCCGTGGGCCGAAGGGCCTGTTTCCGTGCTGTCTCTCTCAACGAAAGCAAGCAAAACTTGGTTCTACATATGTAACTTCTAGTTGGCAATCGAATGAAACTCTTCTAGCTTATTTGCTGCCCACTGCAGTCAGGCTACTGCCCACCAGCTCCAGCAGAACTGTAAGGCTGGAGATACCAGTCAGGTCCAGGGCACCTTGAAGCATGTGGGGCATCAGTGGGCACTGCCAGGCAGCACAGAAGCCTCTCTGCCAACTGTCAGAGAACTGAAGTTGGCGGAGGTGACCAGAAGGGGATTTGGGCAAGGGCACCAGAAGGTCATTTTTTAACGAACAGTTTCTAATTTCTGCTTCCAGGCAGGTCATAAGTTCGTAGGTTCGTAAGGGATGGGCGCAGAATTAGGCCATTCGGCCCATCACATCACCTCTGCCATTCAGTCATGGCTGACCTACCTTTCTTTCTTTGGCCCCATTCTCCTGCCTTCTCCCATACACCGGTCACACACAGAGTTTCCTCTTCGATCCCATTGCTCTCACCATTGATATTCTTTGCCGAAACGCCGACAAGTGTGAAGGTGGGCGCGGGGGGGGAAGGCGGCAAACTGGCTCCGCGCACTTTCCTACCGCGGGCAATGCCACCCTGCCTGGCAATGCCACCCTGCCTGCCTCACACCTCGGAGGGCGGCTGCACCTCTCTTGCCGCATGCCCTGCGACCACCGGCGCCAAATGCGCGGCGTAGTATTCACCTGGGCAAGGCCCAGTTGGCGTGCACGCTGCAGGGGCAGCAACTGCGCAGCAGCACTGCGCGAAAGCAACAAAAAAAACTGCAATGGCGCCAACGTCACAACAGCAAGCGTGCAATTTTGCCATCAGACATGATTTGCGATCACCCACACGCAGTTCGGGAATAAGTACGAACACAACGCAGCCTCGCATTTTGAACTGCAGGATGAAGTGAAACTCCGACCAGTTTGCAAAGCCTTGTTAATGAGACACCTTTGCAAAGTGATCTCAACCTGCATTGAATGAATTATGGTGGTCCGAGCTTTGCTTTGATTTTGTTATTGATTTTTTTTAGAAAAATGTCAAGGGCTGTTCGGTGGTTCTCCTCTTGATTTCACCTGCCTCTGGTCCAGTTTCAGGAATCCAGCGCCTACCCGTCGGAGGAGGACGAGGCTGGCGAGGTGCGGCAGTTCTACGAGCTGTTGGCCGCGTCGATGGACATGATACGCAAGTGGGCGGAGAAGGTCCCAGGGTTCAGCGCTTTCCCCAAGGAAGATCAGGACCTCCTGCTCGAGTCGGCCTTCTTGGAGCTCTTCATCCTCAGGCTGGCCTACAGGTAGGCATCTGGCCGCTCCTGGCCTACAGGTAGGCATCTGGCCTACAGGTAGGCATCTGGCCGCTCCTGGCCTACAGGTAGGCATCTGGCTGCTCCTGGC
This sequence comes from Rhinoraja longicauda, assembly GCF_053455715.1. Taxonomy (NCBI): domain Eukaryota; kingdom Metazoa; phylum Chordata; class Chondrichthyes; order Rajiformes; family Arhynchobatidae; genus Rhinoraja; species Rhinoraja longicauda. The sequence goes on from NC_135994.1 coordinate 5,555,967, forward strand.
CTACAGGTAGGCATCTGGCCACTCCTGGCCTACAGGTAGGCACCTGGCCACTCCTGGTCTACAGGTAGGCATATGGCCTACAGGTAGGCATCTGGCCACACCTGGCCTACAGGTTGGCACCTGGCCACTCCTGGCCTACCGGTAGGCACCTGGCCACTCCTGGCCTACAGGTAGGCACCTGGCCACTCCTGGCCTACAGGTAGACACCTAGCCACTCCTGGCCTACAGGTAGGCACCTGGCCACTCCTGGCCTACAGGTTGGCACCTGGCCACTCCTGGCCTACAGGTAGGCACCTGGCCGCTCCTGGCCTACAGGTAGGCATCTGGCCACTCCTGGCCTACAGGTAGGCACCTGGCCACTTCTGGCCTACAGGTAGGCACCTGGCCACACCTGGCCTACAGGTAGGCATCTGGCCACTCCTGGCCTACAGGTAGGCACCTGGCCACTCCTGGCCTACAGGTAGGCACCTGGCCACACCTGGCCTACAGGTAGGCACCTGGCCACACCTGGCCTACAGGTAGGCACCTGGCCACACCTGGCCTACAGGTAGGCACCTGGCCACTCCTGGCCTACAGGTAGGCACCTGGCCACACCTGGCCTACAGGTAGGCACCTGGCCACACCTGGCCTACAGGTAGGCATCTAGCCATTCCTGGCCTACAGGTAGGCACCTGGCCACACCTGGCCTACAGGTAGGCACCTGGCCACTCCTGGCCTACAGGTAGGCACCTGGCCACACCTGGCCTACAAGTAGGCATCTGGCCACTCCTGGCCTACAGGTAGGCACCTGGCCACTCCTGGCCTACAGGTAGGCACCTGGTCACTCCTGGCCTACAGGTAGGCACCTGGCCACTCCAGGGGGTCCGTACACCCACCACCAACAGCTGCCGGAGGAGGTCGTTGAGGCAGGGAATATCCCAACGTTTGGGAAACAGTGGATGGGACGGGTGTTTGAAGGGATGTGGGCCACACGCGGGCAGGTGGGACCAGTGTAGCTGGGCCATGTTGGGCCTTGTGTGGGCAAGTTGGGCCGAAGGGCCCGTTTCCACGCTGTATCACTCTGTGACCATTGCCTTCCATTTAGACAATAGACAATAGACGATAGTTGCAGGAGGAGGCCATTCGGCCCTTCGAGCCAGCACCGCCATTCAATGTGATCATGGCTGATCATTCTCAATCAGTACCCCGTTCCTGCCTTCTCCCCATACCCCCTGACTCCGCTATTCTTAAGAGCTCTATCTAGCTCTCTCTTGAATGCATTCAGAGAATTGGCCTCCACTGCCTTCTGAGGCAGAGAATTCCACAGATTCACAACTCTCTGACGGAAAATATTTTCCTCATCTCCGTTCGAAATGGCCTACCCCTTATTCTTAAACTGTGGCCCCTGGTTCTGGACTCCCCCCAACATTGGGAACATGTTTCCTGCCTCTAACGTGCCCCCTCCTTACTGAAGGTCATGCGTTAAGATGGAGTACAGCGCGGGTAGACACGAAATGCTCGGGTAACTCAGCGGGTCAGTTCAGTTCAGTGCAGTCTAGTTTATTGTCACGTGTACCGAGGTACAGTGAAAAACGTTTGTTGCGTGCTGTCCAGTCAAGGCAACGCATGATTACAATCCAGCAGTTTACAGTGTACAGATAGATACATGATAAGGGAATAACGTTTAGTGCAAGGTAAAGCCAGCAAAGTCTGATCAAAGATAGGCCGAGGGTCACCAATGAGGTAGATAGTAGTTCAGCACTGCTCTCTGGTTGTGGTAGGATGGTTCAGTTGCCTGATAACAGCCGGGAAGAAACTGTCCCTGAAACTGGAGGTGTGCGTAGCATCTCTGGAGAAGGGGAACAACAGCTGACGTTTCGTGTCGAGACCCTTCTTCGATATGGCGTCGCAGGCCCACCTTCCCTCCAATAACACTCCCCCTACTTCTGAGTGCTAACCAACGTCTTGCCTTTCCCTGGCAACCATTTTAACTCCCCGTCCCCATTCCCACACTGACCTTTCTGTCCTGGGCCTCCTCCACTGTCAGAGTGAGGCCCAGCGCAAATTGGAGGAACAGCACCTCGTATTCCGCCTGGGCAGCTCACACCCCAGCGGTATGAACGTTGACTTCTCCAACTTCAAGTAGCCCTTGCATCCCCTCTCTCTCCATCCCTCCCCCATCCTGGTCGTCCTGCCCCATCCCTTCATTCACATCCTCCACACCCAGAACCAGGGGCCACACACAGTCTAAGAACAAAGGGGAGGCTATTTTAAACTGAGGTGGGAAGAACCTTTTCCACCCAGAGAGTTGTGAATCTGTGGAATTCTCTGCCACAGAGGGCAGTGGAGGCCAATTCACTGGATGAATTTAAGAGAGAGTTAGATAGAGCTCTAGGGGCTAGCGGAATCAAGGGATATGGGGAGAAGGCAGGCACGGGTTACTGATTGTAGATGATCAGTCACGATCACAATGAATGGCGGTGCGTACAGGCTCGAAGGGCCGAATGGCCTCCTCCTGCACCTATTTTCTATGGACCGCCTTCCTATGCAACCGGAGCCTGAGAGGAAGGGCGATTTCCTTGAACCCAGGGCATCTCTCTCAACGGGTCATTTGGTTGTAGGTCCAATCCTGACGAGGGCAAGCTCATCTTCTGCAACGGCATAGTCCTTCACCGGCAGCAGTGTGTACGTGGCTTTGGCGAATGGATCGACTCGATCGTCAGCTTCTCGGGCACCTTGCAACGTATGAAGATAGACGTTTCCAGCTTCTCCTGCCTTGCGACTCTCGTGGTCATAACAGGTGAGCACGGCCCCCACTTTTCCATGAACCCATTGCCCATCCACTCTGCGTCTGGTCCAACATGGAACATAGAACGGGAGACCGACACAAAATGCTGGAGTAACTCAGGCGAAAAGGAATAGGTGACGTTTCTGAAGAAGGGTCTTGACACGAAACGTCACCTATTCCTTTTGAAAGGAGGGTGGGGGGAGTAGTACAGTTTGATAGCCAGAGGGAAGAAGGGTCTCCTGTGGCGTTCTGTGCCGCATCTTGGTGGCGCAGCGGTAGAGTTGCCGCCTTACAGCGAATGCAGCGCCGGAGACTCAGGTCCGATCCTAACTACGGGCGCCGTCTGTACGGAGTTTGTACGTTCTCCCCGTGACCTGCGTGGGTTTTCTCCGAGATCTTCGGTTTCCTCCCACGCTCCAAAGACGTACAGGTATGTAGGTTAATTGGCTGGGCAGATGTAAAAATTGTCCCTAGTGGGTGTAGGATAGTGTTAGTGCGCGGGGATCGCTGGGCGGCGCGGACTCGGTGGGCCGAAGGGCCTGTTTCCGCGCTGCATCTCTAAATCTAAAATCTAAACCAGTCTGTTGCTGAAGGTGCTCCTCAGGTTGGCTGGTGTGTCATGGAGGGGGTGAGCTGTATTGTCCAGGATGCTCCACAGTTTGAGGAGCTTCCTCCCCTCCAAGACCCCCTCCCGTGAATCCAACTCCAACTCCGCCCCCAGGGCAGAGCCAGCCTCCTTGATGAGTTTGTTAATCCTAGCTACAGTTACAGTTTAGTTTATTGTCACGTGCACCGAGGTACACTGAAAGGAAGCATGCAGGTACAGCAGGCAGTGAAGAAAGCCAATGGAATGTTGGCTTTCATATCATATCATATCATATATATACAGCCGGAAACAGGCCTTTTCGGACCACCAAGTCCGTGCCGCCCAGTGATCCCCGTACATTAACACTATCCTACACCCACTAGGGACAATTTTTACATTTACCCAGCCAATTAACCGACATACCTGTACGTCTTTGGAGTGTGGGAGGAAACCGAAGATCTCGGAGAAAACCCACGCAGGTCACGGGGAGAACGTACAAACTCCTTACAGTGCAGCACCCGTAGTCAGGATCGAACCTGAGTCATAACAAGAGGAGTTGAGCATAGGAGCAAAGAGGTACTTCTGCAGTTGTACAGGGCCCGAGTGAGACCGCACCTGGAGTACTGTGTGCAGTTTTGGTCTCCAAATTTGAGGAAGGATATTCTTGCTATTGAGGGCGTGCAGCGTAGGTTTACTAGGTTAATTCCCGGAATGGCGGGACTGTCGTATGTTGAAAGACTGGAGCGACTAGGCTTGTATACACTGGAATTTAGAAGGATGAGAGGAGATCTTATCGAAACGTATAATATTATTAAGGGGTTGGACACGTTAGAGGCAGGAAACATGTTCCCAATGTTGGGGGAGTCCAGAACAAGGGGCCACAGTTTAAGAATAAGGGGTAGGCCATTTAGAACTGAGATGAGGAAAAACCTTTTTCAGTCAGAGAGTTGTGAATCTGTGGAATTCTCTGCCTCAGAAGGCAGTGGAGGCCAATTCTCTGAATGCTTTCAAGAGAGAGCTAGATAGAACTCTTAAGGATAGCGGAGTCAGGGGGTATGGGGAGAAGGCAGGAACGGGGTACTGATTGAGAATGATCAGCCATAATCACATTGAATGGCGGTGCTGGCTCGAAGGGCCGAATGGCCTCCACCTGCACCTATTGTCTATTGTCTATTGTCTAAAAGCTTTTGTTGCGTGCTATCCAGTCAACGGAACATCAGCGGAAAGATGTTGTCAAGCTGGAAAGGGTTCAGAGAAGATTTACGAGGATGTTGCCAGGACTAGAGGGCCTGAGCTACAGGGAGAGGTAGAGCAGGCTGGGACTCTATTCCTTGGAGCGCAGGAGGATGAGGGGTGATCTTATGGAGGTGTAGAAAATCATGAGAGGAATAGATCGGGTAGATGCACCGAGTCTCTTGCCCAGAGTAGGGGAATCGAGGACCAGAGGACATGGGTTCAAGGTGAAGGGGAAAAGATTTAATAGGAATCTGAGGGGTAACTTTTCCACACAGAGGGTGGTGGGTGTATGGAACGAGCCTGGGTGGGTGTATGGTACCAAAGGAGGTAGTTGAGGCTGGGACTGTCCCAACGTTTAAGAAACAGTTGGACAGGTACATGGATAGGGCAGGTTTGGAGGGATATGGGCCAAACGCGGGCAGGTGGGACTAGTGTAGATGGGACATGTTGGCCGGTGTGGGCAAGTTGGGCCGAAGGGCCTGTTTCCACACTGTATCACTCTATGACTCCCTGACAACACATGATTACAAGTGTACGGATGTCGGATAAGGGGATTGATGGCGCATGTTCTGATCTTGTGACATTTCAGATCGGCACGGCCTAAAGGAACCCAAGCAAGTGGAAGACCTGCAGACCAAGATCATAACTTGCCTGAAAGACCACGTCACGTCGAGCGCAGGCGAGCAGATGAGGCCAAACTACTTGTCCAAGCTGCTGGGCAAGTTACCCGAACTGTGTACCCTGTGCACCCAGGGGCTGCAACGCATTTTCTACCTGAAGCTGGCGGATCTGGTCGCCCCGCCCGCCATTGTGGACAAACTCTTCTTGGACACGCTGCCCTTCTAGAGACGAGCGCCGAAGCCCCGTTGGACTTTCGAACTGGACCCAGCCGTCGGATCTGACGAAGACGTGCCTTTGCGAGGCGAGCAGGTGGCCGAACCTAACACTGGAACCAGTTCAAAACTGTGGAGGCAGCACGGGATTGGGCAACGCGTGCTCTGTCGCTATTCGAGTTTGCTGCTTTTCCAAAACGCTGCTTTGATTTTTTCCACCAGCTTACCGGTTGTCGAAGTGAACGTCCCCTTTTTTGCTGTGAAGCAGCTTTCGTGCAAAGCGGTCTAACCACGTGCCTGCTCTTAGGTTCGGCAAACCACCGCTGGTCAGACGCACTGTAGCATTGTCACGCCTCGTTTCCAGCCTACAACCCCTACGCTGTGACTTTTATTTTTTGTTCGCGACCCGTCCTGTTATTCTCCCCCGTCGCCTGTTACAATCGAGACGCGGGCCGAATGTGCATCGTTATTGGGGCAAGCTTTTCTCTCTCTCAAGCCTGCGTTCAACGCTACATTTATTCCAGTTGCCAAAATGAATTGTAAATATGCTCTCCCTTTCTGCTCTGCATTTGCAATTGTGTACCAGAGGCGGGAAGACAATCTCCGGTCATCACGAGTGTCACCAAAGCCGAAATATTGTCCCGGGGCGGAATTTCAAAGGACGATATTCGAAAACGCCGCGACCGACTGGCCTTCAAAATGGCGGCTCCGAACTGCCTAAACATGGCGGCCTGAAGTGTGCAGGAAGGAACAGCGGACGCTTGTCTGAAGGGGGGGGGGTTCTGACCCGAAACGGCGCCTGTTCCTTTTTCCTCCCGAGATGCTGCCCGACCCGCTGAGTAACCCCCCAGCGCTCTGTGTGTCTCTCGGCCTCAAGGGCGACAGGCCGAGTCTCGAATACATCCCAGACGAGTTGTCCCCGAGTGTGCTGGCCTGGCGACGGAGGGCGCCAAAACCCCCGGGAAACACGGGCTTGCGACAAACTCCGAACTCTCCGTAATCGAACGTGGATCGAGTTGAATTCACGGCGCAGTCTCGCAGTCACGTGTGGCGTCGAGCAAAGTCCATTGCACCTGCTGAACTCACTGATACATTGTGGGGATGGGGGGGGGGGGGGGGGGGGGGAGGAGAGCAGGTGAGGCAGTATTGTTCGGAGCTGTGGGGAGTGGGGTCCAAGGTGCGTCTTTCCACAGCCCACAGAATCCGTCGGGTACCTTAGAGGGGGTCTTCTTGCCGACTGCTTATCCCACCCAGCTCACACGCGGAGCAGAAGGACACTGAGACCTGGTGGCTTCGACTGGCTGGAGACCCTGTGGAGTCTCCTGGAGACCCTCGGCCTAGACCGCAGGCTTCGGGTGGCAAGACTTTTAGGGACCTCAGTTCAGTTGAGTTTATTGTTGTCACGTGTACCGAGGTACAGTGAAAAGCTTTTTGTTGCGTGCTAACCGGTCAGCGGAAAGACAACGCATGATTACAATCGAGCCGTCCACAGTGTACAGATACATGATAAGGGAATAACGTTTAGTGCAAGATAATGTCTGATTTAAAGATAGTCCGAGGGTCTCCAATGAGGTAGATAGTAGTCCAGCACTGCTCTCTGGTTGTGGTAGGACGGTTCAGTTGCCCTGATAACAGCCGGGAAGAAACTGTCCCTGAATCTGGAGGTGTGCGTTTTCACACTTCTGTACCTCTTGCCCGATGGGAGAGGGGAGAAGAGGGAGTGGCCGGGGTGAGACTGGTCCTTGATGATGCTGCTGGCCTTGCCGAGGCAGCGTGAGGTGCAGATGGAGTCGGTGGAAGGGAGGTTGGTTTGTGTGATGGTCTGGGCTGCTGGCCTTGCCGAGGCAGCGTGAGGTGTAGATGGAGTCAGTGGAAGGGAGGTCGGTTTGTGTGATGGTCTGGGCTGCTGGCCTTGCCGAGGCAGCGTGAGGTGTAGATGGAGTCAGTGGAAGGGAGGTTGGTTTGTGTGATGGTCTGGGCTGCTGGCCTTGCCGAGGCAGCGTGAGGTGTAGATGGAGTCAGTGGAAGGGAGGTTGGTTTGTGTGATGGTCTGGGCCGCTGGCCTTGCCGAGGCAGCGTGAGGTGTAGATGGAGTCAGTGGAAGGGAGGTTGGTTTGTGTGACGGTCTGGGCCGCGTCCATAATTCACAATTCGCTGCAATTTCTCATCGTCCTGGATGGAGCTGTTCCCAAAGCAAGGAGGGATGCATCCCGATAAAATGCTCTGTGTGGCGCATCTGTAGAGGCCGCTCCTTGGTGGGGGGGAGGGGAGGGGCGAGGGGGGGAAGGACATTCGCCAATCAGTCAGGAAGGGATGAAGAGAGCGATCAGAAGCCGGGGGCTGGGTTCGGGGGGAGATTGGTGAGGGCCAGTGAAGGGTGAGATGTTGAGCGAAGGGAACGAGGACTGAGGACTGAGAGGAGCAGGGAATGAAGGAGTGTTTGAATGAAGGAGGGACCGCCCTTGCCCCGTATTCGGCCCTGGGGGGGGGCCGCTGTAGGCCCGTACGCTGTAGGCCCGGACACTGTAGGCCCGTACGTTGTAGGCCCGGACGCTGTAGGCCCGGACGCTGTAGGCCCGGACGCTGTAGGCCCGTAGGCTGTAGGCCCGGACGTTGTAGGCCCGGACGCTGTAGGCCCGGACGCTGTAGGCCCGGACTCTGTAGGTCCAGAGGCCCGGGTGCCGCCTAACGGAGGTTGCATAGCAACCGCCTCCCGGCCAGGGCGACCGCCATTGGTGGAGCGGGAGCACATGGCCGCTGGCTGGGTGAGGTCACGTGGGGCGCGGGGCGGTGACGTCACCTCGTCCCGTATTTGGGAGCGAGATAGTTGGCAACCCCTAGGAGGGAGGTGCGGCGGGAAGAGGGGATGGAAGGAGGGAGGAGGTCGGGTTACCGAGAGAGGGAGGCTGGGAAAGAGAATGTGGATAAGAGAGTGTGGGCGAGTGTGTGGACGGGCTCTCCAGTCACCTTGAACCTCCTTGTCCTTGCTCTCGAGACCTGGGTCTGTCTGACCTGCATGGTGACTGATGCCAACCTCCGCACATACATCCTCGTAAACGGCGCAGAAACAGGACATCCTCAATCCTGTTGGGGGGGGGGGGGGGGGGGGGGGGAGGGGAAAGACTGTTCCACATATCCAGGCGCGATGAGCGTTTTCTACCAAACATCGCCTCCTGTTGAACGGCCAAACCAAAACCAACCCCCTTGTACATTTTCCAGCGTCTTTCACAACCCCCACCCCCCAAAGATCCTCCCTCCCAGTGAAGTCACTGCTGAATTGCAGGAAAGGCTCATATGGGTCACGGTAGGGACTGTTGGACGTGATATGGGAGCAAGGATGACAGGGATATGGGCCACTGTTGCGGCCGGGAATAATCATCTGACTTTATGATCTTTAGAAAACATTATGAGTGGGATTAAGGTTTGATCTCGGACAGTGAGGACTGTTGTGCTCCACGTGTCTGATGGAAATGTGTATGTATTATATTGGTTCCAAGACCCCCGGCACTATATTCACAGTGCCTCAGCAACAGAAGATGCCTGTGCCCTTGTGCTTTTTCTTATCGTCGTGCTTGTATTCACTGTGGTTTCGAAGGGTGAGAGGGGGTCTTTAGAATTCTAAAAGGACTGGACAAGCTAGATGCAGGAAACATGTTCCCAATGTTGGGCGAGTCCAGAGCCAGGGGCCACACACACACACACACACACACAGTCTAAGAATAAAGGGGAGGCCATTTAAAACTGAGGCGAGAAGGAACTTTTTCACCCAGAGAGTTGTGAATGTGTGGGATTCTCTGCCACAGAGGGCAGTGGAGGCCAAATCACTGGGTGGATTTAAGAGAGAGTTAGGTAGAGCTCTAGGTGCTAGTGGAATCAGGGGATATGGGGAGAAGGCAGGCACGGGTTACTGATTGTGGACGATGAGCCATGATCACAGTGAATGGCGGTGCGTACAGGCTCGAAGGGCCGAATGGCCTCCTCCTGCACCTGTTTTCTATGTTTCTATGTTTCTATGCTATTGGGTCGCCATCAGCTCATGTACCCAGTGAATCTCACACTTCGGGGCCCAGTTTGGCCTCTGCAACGGGTGCATTTTGTCGAGAGTAATTGCGGCCATAATCTGGATGGAAGGAAACAGTGGAACTCCTGGGGGAAAAAGAACACAAACTGCTCCCCTTTGGGGTTCTGTAGCTCATCCCCGTCCAAGTCCACCTGCCCATGTTATTAAGGTGTTGCAATGTAAAGTGTGGTTGCCAAATGCATATACTTTTCTATCATTAATATATATTTTTAAACCAATATTTTTCAATGGTCGGGTGTGATTTCCCATTGTCTCTTCTCGCTCAATGTAAAAGCAAAGCTGTCCACTTCCACAGAGAGCACTTCACTCCTTATGCGTAACTGTTCTGAGCACATGTTAAGTGTGGTGTCACAAAATGCTGGAGCAACTCAACAGGTCAGGCAGTATCTAGGAGAGAAGGAATGGGTGACGTTTCGGGTCGAGAAGGCGTCACCTGAGATGCTGCCTGACTCGCTGAGTTACTCCAGCATTTTGTGACACCTTCGATTTGTACCAGCATCTGCAGTTATTTTCCTACACGTGTTAAGTGTGGGGTCACCTTGGAGTTGTGCCAATAAAGCTTTTGTCTGCTCCAGCGTTGTCTTTTGTCGTTTCGAGATACAGCACGGAAACGGGCCCACCGAGTCCGCGCCGACCAGCGATCCCCGCGCACTAACCATATAACCATATAACCATATAACCATATAACCATATAACAACTACAGCACGGAAACAGGCCCGTCCGGCCCTACCAGTCCACGCCGACCACTCTCTCTGACCTAGTCTCATCTACCTGCTCTCAGACCATAACCCTCCAATCCCCTCTCATCCATATACCTATCCAATTTACTCTTAAATAATAAAATCGAGCCAGCCTCCACCACTTCCACCGGAAGCCCATTCCATACAGCCACCACCCTCTGAGTAAAGAAGTTACCCCTCATGTTACCCCTAAACTTTTGTCCCTCAATTCTGAAGCTATGTCCCCTTATTGGAATCTTCCCCACTCTCAAAGGGAAAAGCCTACCCACGTCAACTCTGTCCGTCCCTCTTAAAATTTTAAAAACCTCTATCAAGTCCCCCCTCAACCTTCTACGCTCCAAAGAATAAAGACCCAACCTGTTCAACCTCTCTCTGTAGCTTAAGTGCTGAAACCCAGGCAACATTCTAGTAAATCTCCTCTGTACCCTCTCCATTTTGTCGACATCCTTCCTATAATTTGGCGACCAGAACTGCACACCATACTCCAGATTCGGCCTCACCAATGCCCTGTACAATTTTAACATTACATCCCAACTTCTATATTCGATGCTCTGATTTATAAAGGCAAGCATACCAAATGCCTTCTTCACCACCCTATCCACATGAGATTCCACCTTCAGGGAACAATGCACAGTTATTCCCAGATCCCTCTGTTCCACTGCATTCCTCAATTCCCTACCATTTACCCTGTACGTCCTATTTTGATTTGTCCTACCAAAATGCAGCACCTCACACTTATCAGCATTAAACTCCATCTGCCATCTTTCAGCCCACCCTTCCAAAAGGCCCAAGTCTCTCTGTAGACTTTGAAACTCTACTTCATTATTAACTACACCACCTATCTTAGTATCATCTGCATATTTACTAATCCAATTTGCACACCATCATCCAGATCATTAATGTAAATGACAAACAACAGTGGACCCAACACAGATCCTTGGGGTACTCCACTAGACACTGGCCTCCAACCTGACATACAATTGTCAACCATTACCCTCTGGTATCTCCCATTCAGCCATTGTTGAATCCATCTTGCAACCTCACTATTAATACCCAACGATTTAACCATATAACCATATAACCATATAACAACTACAGCACGGAAACAGGCCCGTTCGGCCCTACCAGTCCACGCCGACCACTCTCTCTGACCTAGTCTCATCTACCTGCTCTCAGACCATAACCCTCCAATCCCCTCTCATCCATATACCTGTCCAATTTACTCTTAAATAATAAAAGCGAGCCTGCCTCCACCACTTCCACCGGAAGCCCATTCCATACAGCCACCACCCTCTGAGTAAAGAAGTTACCCCTCATGTTACCCCTAAACTTTTGTCCCTCAATTCTAAAGTTATGTCCCCTTGTTGGAATCTTCCCCACTCTCAAGGGGAAAAGCCTACCCACGTCAACTCTGTCCGTCCTTCTTAAAGTTTTAAAAACCTCTATCAAGTCCCCCCTCAACCTTCTACGTCCAAAGAATAAAGACCCAACCTGTTCAACCTCTCTCTGTAGCTTAAGTGCTGAAACCCAGGCAACATTCTTGTAAATTTCCTCTGTACCCTCTCCATTTTGTCGACATCCTTCCTATAATTTGGCGACCAGAACTGCACACCATACTCCAGATTCGGCCTCACCAATGCCCTGTACAATTTTAACATTACATCCCAACTTCTATACTCGATGCTTTGATTTATAAAGGCAAGCATACCAAATGCCTTCTTCACCACCCTATCCACATGAGATTCCACCTTCAGGGAACAATGCACAGTTATTCCCAGATCCCTCTGTTCCACTGCATTCCTCAATTCCCTACCATTTACCCTGTACGTCCTATTTTGATTTGTCCTACCAAAATGCAGCACCTCACACTTATCAGCATTAAACTCCATCTGCCATCTTTCAGCCCACCCTTCCAAAAGGCCCAAGTCTCTCTGTAGACTTTGAAACTCTACTTCATTACTAACTACACCACCTATCTTAGTATCATCTGCATATTTACTAATCCAATTTGCCACACCATCATCCAGATCATTAATGTAAATGACAAACAACAGTGGACCCAACACAGATCCTTGGGGTACTCCACTAGACACTGGCCTCCAACCTTCTTAATCAACCCTTCCATGTGGAACCTTGTCAAATGCCTTACTGAAGTCCATATAGACAACATCCACAGCCTTGCCCTTGTCAATTTCCCTGGTAACCTCTTCAAAAAATTCAAGAAGATTAGTCAAACATGACCTTCCAGGCACAAATCCATGTTGACTGTTTCTAATCAGGCCTTGTTTATCCAAATAATTATATATATTGTCCCTAAGTATCTTTTCCATTAATTTTCCCACCACAGACGTCAAACTAACAGGTCTATAATTGCTAGGTTTACTTTTAGAACCTTTTTTAAACAAAGGCACAACATGCGCAATGCGCCAATCTTCCGGCACCATCCCCGTTTCTAATGATGTTTGAAATATTTCCTTCATAGCCCCTGCTATTTCTGCACTAACTTCCCTCAATGTCCTAGGGAATATCCTATCAGGACCTGGAGACTTATCCACTTTTATATTTTTCAAAAGTGTCCGTACCTCCTCTTCTTTAATCCTCATAATTTCCATCATTACTCTACTTGTTTCGCTTACCTCACATAATTCAATATCCTTCTCCTCGGTGAATACCGAAGAAAAGAAATTGTTTAATATCACCCCCCATTTCTTCCGGCTCAGCACATAGCTGTCCACTCTGACTCTCTAATGGACCAATTTTATCCCTCACTATCCTTTTGCTATTGACATATCTGTAGAACCCCTTGGGGTTTACTTTTACATTACTTGCCAAAGCAGCCTCATATCTTTTTTTCGCTTTTCTAATTTCCTTCTTAAGATTCCTTTTACATTCTTTATATTCCTCAAGAACCTCATTTACTCCCTGCCGCTTATATTTATTGTATATCTCCCTCTTTTTCCGAACCAAGTGTCCAATTTCATAGAACATAGAACATAGAAAATAGGTGCAGGAGGAGGCCATTCGGCCCTTCGAGCCAGCACCGCCATTCATTGTGATCATGGCTGATCATCCACAATCAATAACTCGTGCCTGCCTTCTCCCCATATCCCTTGATTCCACTAGCCCCTGGAGCTCTATCTAACTCTCTCTTAAATCCATCCAGTGATTTGGCCTCCACTGCCCTCTGTGGCAGAGAATTCCACAAATTCACAACTCTCTGGGTGAAAAAGTTCCTTCTCACCTATGTTTTAAATGGCCTCCCCTTTATTCTAAGACTGTGGCCCCTGATTCTGGAAACATTGGAAACATTTTTCCTGCATCTAGCTTGTCCAGTCCTTTTCTAATTTTTTATGTTTCTATAAGATCCCCTTTCATCCTTCTAAACTCCAGTGAATACAAGAGTATTCTGGAGCCTGGAAAACCACGGCTCTTTCAAATTATTATTCTTTCCTTTCCACCGAACAGGGACATAAAGACTCTGTACTCTCAAAATTTCACCTTTAAATATCCTCCATTTCTCTATTATATCCTTTTCATAAAACAAAAAGTTCCATTTCACTCCTTTTAAATCCTTTCTCATCTCCTCAAAATTAACCTTTCTCCAATCCAAAATCTCAACCCTTGGTCCAGATTTGACCTTCTCCATAATTATATTGAAACTAATGGCATTGTGATCACTAGACCCAAAGTGCTCCTCAACACATACCTCCGTCACCTGACCCGTCTCATTTCCCAACAGGAGGTCCAACACTGCCCCTTCTCTGGTAGGTACCTCTACGTATTGCTGCAAAAAACTATCCTGCACACATTTTACAAACTCCAAACCATCCAGTCCTTTAACAGAATGTGATTCCCAGTCTATATACGGAAAATTGAAATCACCCTCAATCACTACTCTGTGCTTACTACTAATATCTGCTATCTCCTTACATGTTTGCTCTTCCAATTCTCGTTCCCTATTTGGCGGTCTATAATACACCCCTATAAGTGTTGCTAAACCTTTCTCATTTCTGAGTTCCACCCAAACAGCCTCCCTAATCGAGCCTTCTAGTCTGTCCTGCCAAAGCACTGCTGTGATATCCTCCCTGACAAGCAATGCAACACCGCCACCTCTTGCCCCTCCGATTCTATCACATCTGAAACAATGAAATCCTGGAATATTTAATTGCCAATCGCAACCCTCCTGCAACCATGTTTCACTGATCGCCACAACATCATACTTCCAGATGTTAACATTACCCTTAACCAACCTGATCTCCCGGTGGCTGAGCACTTCAACTCCCCCTCCCACTCCCAGTCTGACCTTTCTGTCACGGGCCTCCTCCAGTGCCATAGTGAGGCCCAGCGCAAATTGGAGGAACAGCACCTCATATTTCGCTTGGGCAGCTTGCAGCCCAATGGTATGAACATTGACTTCTCCAACTTTAGATAGTTCCTCTGTCCCTCTCTTCCCTCCCCCTTCCAGTTCTCCCACTGTCTTCCTGTCTCCACCTATATCCTTTCTTTGTCCCGCCCCCTCCCCTGACATCAGTCTGAAGAAGGGTCTCGACCCGAAACGTCACCCATTCCTTCTCTCCAGAGATGCTGCCTGACCCGCTGAGTTACTCCAGCATTTTGTGATACCTTTGATTTGTACCAGCATCTGCAGTTATTTTCCAACACTATCCTTCACACACCAGGGACAATTTACAACCTACCAAAGCCAATTAACCTACAAACCTGCACGTCTTCGGAGCGTGGGAGGAAACCGGAGCACCCGGAGAAAACCCACGCGGGTCACGGGGAGAACGTGCAAACTCCGTGCAGACAGCACCCGTAGTCGGGATCGAACCCGGGTCTCTGGCGCTTCAAGCACTGTAAGGCAGCAACTCTACCGCTGCGCCACCGCGCCGCCCCATTGACACCCCTGTTTCTTCCTAGTGTACAGCCGATTCACAGATGGTCACACTGCCCCATCTGATATAAGACCGAACCCTGGCAACCTTATGCTAAAATGGCTCTCTGCCTTGAATACCCCATGAACACCAAAGGAAATCGTAGAGAGTTGTAGACGTTGCCCAGTCCATCACAGAGTTCAAATTTAGTTTAGTTTAGCATCATTTAACTTTGTTTATAGACACAAAATGGTGGAGTAACTCAGCGGTACAGGCAGCATCTCTGGAGAGAAGGAATAGACAATAGACAATAGGTGCAGGAGGAGGCCATTCGGCCCTTCGAGCCAGCACCGCCATTCAATGTGATCATGGCTGATCATTCTCAATCAGTACCCCGTTCCTGCCTTCTCCCCATACCCCCTGACTCCGCTATCCTTAAGAGCTCTATCCAGCTCTCTCTTGAATGCATTCAGAGAATTCGCCTCCACTGCCTTCTGAGGCAGAGAATTCCACAGATTCACAACTCTCTGACTGAAAAAGTTTTTCCTCATCTCAGTTCTAAATGGCCTACCCCTTATTCTTAAACTGTGGCCCCTTGTTCTGGACTCCCCCAACATTGGGAACATGTTTCATGCCTCTAACGTGTCCAACCCCTTAATAATCTTATACGTTTCGATAAGATCCCCTCTCATCCTTCTAAATTCCAGTGTATACAAGCCTAGTCGCTCCAGTCTTTCAACATATGAAAGTCCCGCCATTCCGGGAATTAACCTAGTAAACCTACGCTGCACGCCCTCAATAGCAAGAATGGGCGACGTTTCGGGTCGAGACCCTTCTTCAGACTGTTTAGTTTAGAGATATAGCGCAGAAACAGGCCCTTCGGCCCACCGAGTCCGCGCCGACCAGCGATCCCCGCACATTAACTCTATCCTACACCCACTGGGGGCAATTTACAGTTTTTACCAAAGCCAACTAACGTACAAACCCCCACGTCTTTGGAGTGCGGGAGGAAACCGGAGCGCCCGGAGAAAACCCACGCGGGTCACGGGGAGAACGTGCAAACTCCGCGCAAACAGCACCCGTGGTCAGGATGGAACCCGGGTCTCGGGCGCTGTGAGGCGGCAACTCTACCGCTGCGCCACCGTGCCGCCCTTTCCATCTCTGCAGTATAATAAAAACCTGTTTGGCTTCCAGTTTTTCCCGTAATGACTCTCTCTGCAGATGCTACCTGACCTGCCAAGTGTTTCCAAGATTTACTCTTCTTGTATTAAATTGAATTGCTTACCATAGCGATCATCTTTGTGGATGTACCACACTTATGGGCAGAGTGGGCCGGTGCGGGCAAGCTGGGACGAAGGGCCTTTTTTCCACTCTGTGAAACGTCACCCATCCATGTTCTCCAGAGATGCTGCCTGACCCGCTGAGTTACTCCAGCACTCTGTGAAACGTCACCTATCCATGTTCTCCACAGATGCTGCCTGACCCGCTGAGTTACTCCAGCACTCTGTGAAACGTCACCTCTCCATGTTCCCCAGAGATGCTGCCTGACCCGCTGAGTTACTCCAGCACTCTGTGAAACGTCACCTATCCATGTTCTCTCTGTGACTCTTCTGAGAACCAACCAGTGTACAATGCATTGGTGACATGACGAGAATAGATAGAACTGAGACACAAAACGCTGGAGTAGCGCAGCGGGACAGGCAGCATCTCTGGAGAGAAGGAATGGGCGACGTTTCGGGTCGAGACCCTTCTGCACACTTCAGGATAAGTCCTTTGTTTATGTGGTTTTAGATGATACAGCATTCATACAGCAAACCTCCAGCAAACGCTTCAACATTTTCAGAGCACTAACACAGGCCCTTTGGCCCATCAAGTCCGCACTGACTATCACCAACACGCTTGCAGTTATCCCACATGAATCCCATTGTATTTAGTTTAATTTAGTTTAGAGATACAGCGCGGAAACAGGCCCTTCGGCCCACCGAGTCCGCGCCGACCAGCGATCCCCGCGTACTAACACTATCCTGCACACACTAGGAGAAATTTGCACTTTTACGAAGCCAATTAACCTGCAACCGTGCACGTCTTTGGAGTGTGGGAGGAAACCGAAGAATAAGGGGTAGGCCATTTAGAACGGAGATGAGGAAAAACCTTTTCAGTCAGAGAGTTGTGAATCTGTGGAATTCTCTGCCTCAGAGGGCAGTGGAGGCCAATTCTCTGAATGCATTCAAGAGAGAGCTGGATAGAGCTCTTAAGGATAGCGGAGTCAGGGAGTATGGGGGGAGGGCAGGAACGGGGTACTGATTGAGAATGATCAGCCATGATCACGGTGAATGGCGATGCTGGTTCGAAGGGCCGAATGGCCTCCTCCTGCACCTATCGTCTATTGTCTATCTCGGAGAAAACCCACAAACTTCGTACAGACAGCACCCGTGGTCAGGATGGAACCCGGGTCTCAGGTGCTGCAAGGCAGCAACTCTACCGCTGCGCCACCGCACTGCCCGTTTCATTCTCCCCACATTCCCATCGTCTGCCCCCCCTCCCACCCCCCCCCCCCCCCCCCCCCACCCCCGATTCTTGTAAAATTGCCCCCTCGTGTGTAGGGAGTGGATGGGAAAGTGAGGTCACGTAGAACTAGTGCGTGAGCGGGGGATCGCCGGTCGGCGTGGACCCGGTGGGCCGAAGGGCCTGCTTCCATCTACAAACTAAACTCTTAACTCTAATTGCATTAAAATGTACATAAATGAAGGCTTGTTGCGATGATCAATGCTGTCCCAGTTTTCCAGTGGGCATCACTGGATAATATTTTCCCCTCGGTTTCCATGGAGATTGAGATGCTGATGGGAGATCAAGGGCAGAGAGGCATTCTGGGAGCTTGGTCCACCAGTCTGCATCTTCATCCAATGAGATTGGAGGATTGGGGAAGGAACAGAAAATGGCGGAGATGGAAATAAAGATAAATTCAAGCCAAATTTGATTTTTTTTTAAAATTTCAATTTCATTATCATTCTCATGCACGCGACACTTTTAATGTCTTGTAACTGTATTTTTTGACTGGTGCCGGAAGGAACTGCAGATGCTGGTTTAAACTGAAGATAGACACAAAAAGCTGGAGTAACTCAGCAGGACAGGCAGCATCTCGAAGGGCCGAATGGCCTACTCCTGCACCTATTGTCTATTGTCTATTGTCTCTGGAGCAAAGTAATGGGTGACGTTTCTGGTCGAGACCCTTCCTTCAAATTAGTCGGGCGAAAGGGAAACGAGAGATATCGACGATGATGTGGAGAGATAAAGAAAAATGAATGATCTGCAAAAAAGTAACGATGGTAAAGGAAACAGGCCTTTGTTAGCCGTTTGCTGGGTGAGAACGAGAAGCTGGTGCGACTTGGGTGGGAGAGGGATAGAGAGAGAAGGAATGCTGGGGTTACTTGAAGTAGGAGAAATCAATATTCATACCGCTGGGGCTGTGAGCTGCCCAAGCGAAATATAAGATGCTGTTCCTCCAATTTGTGTTTAGCCTCACTCTGACAATGGAGGAGGCCCAGGACAGAAAGGTTAGTGTGGAATAGGAAGGAGAATTAAAGTGTTTGGCAACCGGGAGATCACGTAGGTCCAGGCGGACTGAGCGAAGATGTTCAGTGAACTATTCCTTCTCTCAAGATATGCTCCCTGTCCCGCTGAGTTACTCCAGCTTTTTGTGTCTATCTTTTGACTGGTGGCAGACCAATTTCCCTCCGGGATAAATAAAGTTGTATCGTATGGTAACATATCAATTAAATATATATAGGAAAAATTGTGGACGAGTTAAAACCAGTTAATTCATTGTCAATTGAGTACAAAAGTTTAATTTACTTTAGTTTATTGTCACGTGTACCGAGGTACAGTGAAAACCTTTCTGTTGTGTGCTATCCTGTCAGTACATGTCTTGAGATCACACCTTCTCTCGCCAACAGTGGACCACCAGACCTGAGGTCATTTGTGGCCGGCCCTGTTTTGTCCTGGTCTTTTCTTGCCTCCAACTCTTCACCACCCCCCCCCCCCCCCCCCAACCACCAGCCCCTACTTTCAGTCTGAAGAAGGGTCCCGACTCCAGCACTCTGTGAAACGTCACCTATCCATGTTCTCCACAGATGCTGCCTGACCCGCTGAGTTACTCCAGCACTCTGTGAAACGTCACCTATCCATGTTCTCCACAGATGCTGCCTGACCCGCTGAGTTACTCCAGCACTCTGTGAAACGTCACCTATCCATGTTCTCCACAGATGCTGCCTGACCCGCTGAGTTACTCCAGCACTCTGTGAAACGTCACCTATCCATGTTCTCCACAGATGCTGCCTGACCCGCTGAGTTACTCCAGCACTCTGTGAAACGTCACCTATCCATGTTCTCCACAGATGCTGCCTGACCCGCTGAGTTACTCCAGCACTCTGTGAAACGTCACCTATCCATGTTCTCCACAGATGCTGCCTGACCCGCTGAGTTACTCCAGCACGCTGTGAAACGTCACCTATCCATGTTCTCCACAGATGCTGCCTGACCCGCTGAGTTACTCCAGCACTTTATGTCTGTCTTTCACATCAACAACAGTTCAAGGGCGATTGTCGGCCTCTCACTGGAGGGGCTCAATGCAGAGTGGTGCAAATCTCTGAGTGACTTCACAAATCACATTATATCTTTCCTACACCAGGGCCAGTTAATACGTTGGCGGCAGTACAAGAGTCTTGAACTCATCATTATTCCATGAGAAAACTCTGGGCCACTAGGCATTAAACAAGGTAAAGATGATATTTTCCATGTGTAGTCAGTTAAACCCAGGCACATCTTGGCCAGGCTATTTATAATACCTTCTTCGTGATCATCGGACCAACAAGGAACCTCCTTTATCCAAAAAAGCTGCTCGTTATTATATTTAATGTACACGAATGTATCTTAGAAACACATGAAAATATCATCAGCTTGATTCATTTTCAATGTACTGTATTTAATGCATAATAGTGCCCAACCCAGGCGATTATTTGCATGCTTGCCACAGAAGCAGAACTGCGATCCCATATTCTAAATCCTTCCACACTCTTAAATGTGTAGGGAAAAAAACTGCAGATGCTGATTTAAGTCGAAGGCAGACACAAAATGCTGGAGTAACTCAGCGGGTCAGGCAGCATCTCGGGAGAGAAGGAATGGGTGACGTTTCGGGTCGAGACCCTTCTTCTGAAGATACCTCACGATGCCTCGGCAAGGCCAGCAGCATAATCACGGAGAAGTCACACCCCGGCCACTCCCTCTTCTCCCCTCTCCCATCGGGCAAGAGGTACAGAAGTGTGAAAATGCACAACCTCCAGATTCAGGGACAGTTTCTTCCCGGCTGTTATCAGGCAACTGAACCATCTTATCTCAACCAAGAGAGCAGTTGCTGAACTACTATCTACCTCATTGTTAACCCTCGGACTAGCCTTGATCAGACTTGGCCGGCTTTACCATGCACTAAACCTTATTCCCTTATCTACACACTGTAAATGGCTCGATTGTAATCATTTATTGTCTTTTCCGCTGACTGGTTAGCACGCAACAAAAGCTTTTCACTGAAGATCGACACAAAAAGTTGGAGTAACTCAGCGGGTCAGGCAGCATCTGTGGAGAACATGGATAGGTGACGTTTCACAGAGTGCTGGAGTAACTCAGCGGGTCAGGCAGCATCTGTGGGGAACATGGATAGGTGACGTTTCACAGAGTGCTGGAGTAACTCAGCGGGTCAGGCAGCATCTGTGGAGAACATGGATGGTGACGTTTCACAGAGTGCTGGAGTAACTCAGCGGTCAGCAGCATCTGTGGAGAGAACATGGATAGGTGACGTTTCACAGAGTGCTGGAGTAACTCAGCGGGGTCAGGCAGCATCTGTGGAGAACATGGATAGGTGACGTTCACAGAGTGCTGGAGTAACTCAGCGGGTCAGGCAGCATCTGTGGAGAACATGGATAGGTGACGTTTCACAGAGTGCTGGAGTAACTCAGCGGGTCAGGCAGCATCTGTGGAGAAAAGGAATAGGTGACGTTTCGGGTCGAGACCCTTCTTCTGACCCGAAACGTCCGAATCGACGGAAGGGTCTCGACCCAAAACGTCGCCCGTTCCTTCTCTCCAGAGATGCTGCCTGTCCCGCTGAGTTACTCCAGCGTTTTGTGTCTACCTTCGGTTTAAACCAGCATCTGCAGTTCCTTCCCACACAAAAGCTTTTCACTGTATCTCTGTACACGCGTGTAAATGGCCAGAGTCCGTTGGGAAATTAAAGGAGAGTAACTATTAATAAATCAGATAACTTAAAATAGGAAATGAGCTTTAAATGCCAGCTCACCACTGCATTGTTGTACTAAATCGAAGGCAAACAGCACTGATCTACTCATAGATATACCGAAGGGTCTCGACCCGAAACGTCACCCATTCCCTCTCTCGTAGATTGCTGCCTGACCCGCTGAGTTACTCCAGCACTCTGTGAAACGTCACCTATCCATGTTCTCCACAGATGCTGCCTGACCCGCTGAGTTACTCCAGCACTCTGTGAAACGTCACCTATCCATGTTCTCCACAGATGCTGCCTGACCCGCTGAGTTACTCCAGCACTCTGTGAAACCAGAGATTACACCACAGTTGCCGCCAATTAATAATAACTTAGCAACATAGAAAATAGGTGCAGGAGGAGGCCATTCGGCCCTCTCGAGCCTGTACGCACCGCCATTCATTGTGATCGTGGCTGATCATCCACAATCAGTAACCCCGTGCCTGCCTTCTCCCCATATCCCCCTGATACCACTAGCCCCCAGAGCTCTATCCAACTCTCTTTTAAATTCATCCAGTGAATTGGCTCCACTGCCCTCTGTGGCAGAGAACTCCACAAATTCACAACTCTATGGGTGGAAAAGATTTTTCTCGCCTCGGTTTAAACGGCCTCCCCTTTATTCTTAGACTGTGTGTGGCCCCTGGTTCTGGACTCCCCAACATTGGAAACATTTTTCTGCATCTAGCTTGTCCAGTCCTTTTATAACTTGTGGATGTTTGATGGTGTGAACTTAGAGCAACAGACAATGAAGTATTGGGTATTCAGCACAGCGCCCGTGGTGATTGCTAATTGATTAATTGATTAATTAGCACACTCCCACCTGCACCCTCCGCTCTGCTGCTGCCAATCTCCTATCCCCCACATCCGGACCAAACTCAGATCCTGGGGGGACAGGGCTTTCTCCATCGCTGCTCCCACCCTATGGAACTCACTACCCCAAAACGTTAGAGACTCCTCCACACTCACCACATTCAAAACATCACTGAAGTCTCACCTGTTCAGTACTGCCTTCAACCACTGAAGGTCACCTCACCTTCTGTCTCCTTTCTCTGTTCGTTTATTTATTTACTTATTTATCTATTTATTAATTTCCCTATGTTCTCTAAATCTCTGTAAGCGTCTTTGAGTATATGAAAAGTGCTATATAAATAAAATACATTATTATTATTATTATTATTAAATCAGGACAGCACGGTGATTTACTTACACTTAGAGAGAGAGAGAGAGCACACTCTCTCTCTCTCTCTCTCTCTCTCTCTCTCTCTCTCTCTCTCTCTCTCTCTCTCTCTCTCTCTCTCTCTCTCTCTCTCTCTCTCTCTCTCTATCTCCCTCTCTCTCTCATATGATGAAAGAATGGGTCGGCTGGGCTTGTATTCACTGGAATTTAGAAGGATGAGAGGGGATCTTACAGAAACGTATACAATTCTTAAGGGATTGGACAGGCTAGATTGCAGGAAAAATGTTCCCAATGTTGGGGGAGACCAGAACCAGGGGTCACACAGTTTAAGAATAAGGGGGAGGCCATTAGGACTGAGATGAGGAAAACTTTTCCACCCAGAGAGTTGTGAATCTGTGGAGTTCTCTGCCACAGAGGGCAGTGGAGCCAATTCACTGGATGTTTTCACGAGAGAGTTAGATTTGGCTCTTGGGGCTAACGGAATCAAGGGATACGGGGAGAAAGCAGGAACAGGGTACTGATTGTGGATGACCAGCCATGATCACAATGAATGGCGGTGCTGGCTCGAAGGGCTGATGGCCTCCTCCTGCACTGTTTTCTATGTACGAGCGCCATCCGTACGGCGTTTGTACGTTCTCCCCGTGACCTGCGTGGGTTTTCTCCGTCCCTAGTGTGCGCAGGATAGTGTAAGTGCGCGGGACCGCTGGTCGGCGCGGACGCGGTGGGCCGAGGGGCCTGGTTTCCGCGCCGTACCTCGAACGTAAACTAAACGAAGCATCAGGGGAGATCATTTGAAGCAGTGGGGTGCGGCGGTTGAGACTCGAGCAAGCAGCAGAATGTTCTGGAAAAAAACGGATGGTTATATGAAACTCATTTGCCAGCCTCCCTGTGCACGCAAGGGCAGTTTTGTGGGAGCTGGGAGGGGCAGACTGTGCCAGTGGTCCCATTACACTTACAGCTACACACGCACCAGAGGAAGCCAGCAGTGGATATGAAGCAATTTAAGTGTTTCCATATCACAAAACCATGGGAAAACAGATGTAAGTTGTGTACGCAAGTCCGAAACAAAATCAGGTTTTAATTA